>NW_006284347.1:1703708-1710326 GCF_000327345.1 Myotis davidii | reverse complement strand
CTCTCTCTCTCTCTCTCTCTTTCTCTCTCTCTCTCTCTCTCTCTCTCCCTCTCTCTCTCTGAAAAAAAAAAAATGAAATGTAACCCACTTTTCCCAGAGCAGTAAAAAAGAAGAAGAAAAAAAATCCTACATTTTTTTCCGACGAGTTATTTCATAGTTCTGAACTCTCACTATTGCTTTTCTTTAAAATCCTCTGCTGATCACGTTCTTGAATATAATACTATTAAACGATCCAGACAACAGAGTTTTCAAACCAAGAATGACCCAGTCTGCTCCTTAGCTTATTGTCAAGGTGATGTGAAATTGACTTCAGAGAATTTAACACTGGCAATTAAAAGTTTCCTTTGCATTAATTACATAAAGCAAATATGCATGTGGTAGTCAAGGGCAACAGGCATTTTCTCCTGGAGTTACCTTGCACAGCAAGTTTTAATTAGATTCTACTTGAGTCTAATGATAAAAGTATATTTCATTATGCTGAGAAAGATAAACCAGAGATTTCCTATCCTTTGAGATGTATATTGTCTCTTTCATCTTGTCTCTTGGAAAAAATGTCAGATACAGTCAACACTGCATTAATTACCATTATTATGTCCCACTTTAATACAGACCAGAGGAGTCAAAAGGGACTAGGGGAGTCTAACTTTACCCATTAAAAGCAAAAGTGATATTTCGTTGGAAATTCGAACTCCAAATTAGCCCCAACATATGATATTTTATAGTCAGCTAATATAGTTAGTGCCTTCTAATGTACATTCCTTCAGGAACTAATAATAAAAAGAAGATAGAACTCCTTGCATATGCTCCTTTAATACCCTCTACTTTTCCTGTATTGCACTTATCAAAATTATAATAATCAATTATTTGTGAGTTTGATTATACCTTATCAAGGCAGCAGTCAGGGGCTTTGATGAGTTAGTACCTATCTCCCTACAGGTTCCATGATGGCCAAGGTCATGCCATGTGGGTCAAAATACGTGGAGGGGTGGTTGGGACGGAGGGAAGGGGAACACGGACACCAGGAAGAGTAAAAGGAGGAAGTGGGGGGGACAATAAAACACATTGAATTGAGTGCAGATTCTACAAAGCTACGCGAAACTCTCTGCTCTCTCCCCTGGAATGAGGGGCTGAGCTGACCTCCCCACCCAACGTACTCCACTCACTGTGTAACGACCACCTCTTCTTCCTTGTTGCCCATTTATGCCCTGGCCGACTAGAATCTGCCTCACCCACCAAGATACCATCAGAACTCCTTTCCCCACAGTTGCCAATGGCGTCCTAATGACTAAACCTAGAGACAGCTCTCTCTCGAATCTTTCTAGTTGTGTTATCCGACTGCCCCCTCTTCCTTCACTCTATTCCCTCAGCTCCCAGGGCCCACGCTCCCAGGCTTCCTCCTTCTCATCCTCCACCCACCGCTCAAGCACTCATTTTCCCCAGTTTCTCTCCCAGCTGCGGCCCCTCCCCTCAGTGGCAGATCCACGTACCCAACTGTGTGTTGGTCATTTCTACCTGGATATCCCTCAGGCACTGCATAGACACCACACCCAGGGCATTGCTCTCCCCCTTCCTGTGGTTTTTCCTGCCCTTCTCTCTCCAACGGTGGCACCACCACTCACCCCGATGCCCACATTAGAAATTAGAGCATCATCCTTAGGTTTGTTTCTCGCTTGCATCCCCAACTTCTTGATCCAAGTAATCACTAATTTTTATACCAGAAATCAATCACATTCAACTCTGCTTCCCCACGCTTCCACCCATGTAGATTTAATGTAATAGATTTCCACACTTGTCCTAACGGTTCTCCTGCGTCAAAGCTTGGCCCCAACAAAGTCCCCTCAAGATTGATCAAAGGTAACTCTGGCCCTGTTGCTCCCCTTTGTAAAACCCGCTAAAGACCTCTCTTTGTGTAAGATGAAACCCGTGGGAGTGTCCATCAGGTCTCCCTGGGGTTTGGTCCCTACCTACCCACCCAGCCTAGCCTCCTTCCACTCATTGCCTCTCAGGGCACATGGCAATGACAATAACCCCCTGTGGTTTTCTCAACCTCCCAGACCTTTACTCACACAGTGCTAGTGGCCTGGAGCACTGCTCTGCCCCATGTCGCCCAGCTAATTCTCATCCACACTGTAAGCTCAGCCTCAGGATCATCATATCCTATTAAAAGTCTCTCCTTCCCAGCCGGTATAGCTCACTGGTTGAGCGTCAATCCATGGACCACAAGGTCACTGGTTCGATTCCTGGTCAGGGCACATGCCCGGGTTGCGGGCTTGATCCCCAGTGGGGGATATACAGGAGGCAACCAATAGATTCTTTCTCATCATTGATGTTTCTATCTCTATTCTTCTCTGAAATCAATGATAAATAAATAATAATAAAATAAAAGTCTCTCCTGACCTCCCCCATTGTTTCCTCCTTTCCATACCATGTTTCCATAAAACCCTGAGAATTTCTCCATTGCTACCTTCACCCTTATGCATGAAACTACACCCTAATGCCCTCTACTTTTCCTGTATTGCACTTATCAAAATGACAATAATCAATTATTTGTGAGTTTAATCATATATTACCAAGGCATCAGTCAAGGGCTTTGATGATTTAATACCTGTCTCCCAATGCTAGCAAGTTCCCTTTCCTTCCTCTGCCCTGTTCCAGATAAGACAGCACCTCCCCATCAGAATGGTCTCTTGATGAGGAAGGAGCCATCCCACTCATCTGTGACTTCTGCAACCCCTGGCATTATGTCCTGCAGGTAGCAGGTACTCCAGTTAAGGTTTGTATCTACTTGAGACGTTCTTCACTTTTTACCCAAATATCTAATGCATCTTTAAAGTCTAAATGAACATTAATGGTAAAAATGAGCTGAAAAGGCGAGGCTGACTTGTGAGGGCAGGTGTATACTCCATCCTTCTCAAGGCTATTCCTGAGGTCTTCCTGACATTCAGAAATGATCTGGTGAAAATCCTTCCCAGGAGAACAGCCTGGGAAAATAACATCAGAATGCTTTGCTGGTTGATGGGTGACGCATGGCTATAACCTACTGTAGATGTATGAAGAGAAACTCGGAGGCAATCTCCAAAGACATTCTGTGGGTCAATCTCTTAGAAAACTGAAAGCTTATAATGTCACAATGTCCAACATTCGTTTTTTGGCCACAAATCAATATACTGATGAAATATCTAATTTTTATTTCATCTGAAATAGAACCAGTGTTCCTGTGCAGTCCCTCGGAGTAACAGAACCCAGATAGGACACCCGGGGTCCAGCACTTGGGGCTGCTCAGGGGGCCTCAGTCCTGAAGCTGCCCTCCTGGAGACCAGGGGACTTGGTCCACAGCCTGGAAGGAGGTGCCTCCCTCCACAAGCAGGGCTTTGGCTTAATGAAGGGAACCCAATTATAAAATGGCTCGTTACCTTAACAGAGGCTGTGGTGTCTGGAAATGTTTGCCGGGGGGTCTGGAATTCTTAATAAAAATTATAGGAAGTCTGATTGCCTGGTGGGAAAATCTATGCAGCGAAGGGAAAAGAAAGAATTCTATCTTCGGGGAAAACCCCACAAGCCAAGCGCTGACTCATCTTTACAAGGTGTCGATCAGAACGGAAGGTGTGATCCGCACTCTGCTCCCCGGAGAGGCCTGCTCCACCCTGGCTGGGCCTGGCTGACACACACACTGTCTCCCAAGGTGTTTTGTGGGAACCAGAGGAGGAATGACTTAGGTGTAAGTATGTCCTACCTGTGTCTCCGACTCCCAGCCTATCCCTTGGGAAAGCAAAAAGACAGAAGTGCCCGTATGTCAGGCACCACTGGTTAATTCCTGGAGCTGACCTTCCTCTATTCTCCTGCTACACTTCGTTTCATTCATCGTTTACTAGATGAGTTATGCTGAGAAAGTTATTTCAAGTTTCCTCAACTAAAAATGGGGCCAAGGTGCACCCACTCCATGGGTGCCTAATGAGGATTCAGTGGGAATCGTGCGTGCAAAGAATTTTTACCATGCCACACAGTAGCAAGTTCAATAAACCTTTCATTGTTTTATTTTACTTTAGCCATTATTGTTCATATTATTAACTATTATTTGAACTATGATTATTATTATTGTAATTTATTGTTCTTAATGGCTTTAGGGTACTAAATAGCCGGAAAACCATGGCTTACTAGCCCTGAAACTTGACGAGATATTTCCATTTTCTGTGCCTCAGTTTCTTGAGCTGTAACACGAGGGTAACAGCAGTGTCTGCCTCTTATTAAGTGAGAACATGTGATAAAGAGGGTAGCACCTTCCCCGGTAGAGGAAGCTTTGAGAAATAAACTCACAGGGTCATTGTTATCAGTTTCATATTATGTTTATAGTTTCTTGATTTGTTGGGCATGTATCAACTCATGGCCCTGAACTTGGGTTTCTACATCTTCTCATATGAGATAAGAGGCTTGAGAATTGCTTGGAATTATTCTCTCAGGGTGGGATGCCCTTCCTTAAACAGTGAGCCAGAGATTCTGGGCGTCTTTAGGGAACTCAAATCTCTCCCTCATCCTTTAGCTTTCAGTGTCTGGGGAGCTCCACCGTTTCCAAGACTTGTTGATGTGGGTTTGGATCACTCAGATCCCCTCACCCCACTGTAAGAGCTTTGATGGGGGTGAGGCTGGTTGTCAGGACCCCCGGGGGCAGTAGGTAGCAGGCCTCTGTCATCTCAGTAAGCCCAAGCAGGAGAGTTCTTTGGCTAAGGAGGCCATGTTTTGTGAGCTCGAGCTCGGACACCTGACTCTAGCTTAGAGTTCATTTCCTCTTTCCTGTGCAGGTGGCTCTCTAATTTGATCACTCAAATGGCATCAACATATGGGAATAGAGCTGCCTTGTTTGTTCAAAGGAGCTTCCCTTTCTTGGGTTGGAGCAGGTGCTAAGGGCCCACCAGGAAGTGCTGGGAGAGCCAAAGCCTCTAGGGACTCTGGGAAGCCCTGGCTTAGAGGAGGGGTGCACCATGGGCTTCTGGGTGGTGATGATGGCATCAATGCCCAGAGCTGAGGGGAGCCCTAGGGGCGGAGGTCCCACCACTGCAGGATGAACAACCCCCATGGACTTCATTTCTCAGCCCTCCATCATGTTCCCATGGACTGTTTTTGATTTCTTAGGAAAAACAGAATGTAAGCAAGATAATTAGGGGGCATATGGGCCCAGGATTAAACTTACTAGCCAGAACCACTTAGTGAGTGTGAGCCCTTTTCCAATTCCTCCCATCCTTCCAATGATATAAAAAAAGTTTCATTTAGTACTGCTTTAGCAAGTGCCTTGACTACTACCTTGAAAAGACCAGACCTCAAGTTCAGAACCTTGGATTACCAAGCAATCACTTCATAGTATTATTTTGTTTTCATGATTTTTTTTTTTTAAATGTCTCCTTACTGCTTTAGCAAGTGCCTTGACTACTACCTTGAAAAGACCAGACCTCAAGTTCAGAACCTTGGATTACCAAGCAATCACTTCATAGTATTATTTTGTTTTCATGATTTTTTTTTTTACAATTGTCCTCTATAACTGGCTTTACTTTTTAAAGGGAGTTTCCTATTAAAATTGAGTTAAGTGAAGAAAGTTCTGAGTTGATTTACAAGTGATGGTTAAGTAAAGAATGGTACAGATGGTGTACAAGCATGGCAACACATTGCAAAGTGGTATGTGAATGGCTGAGATCTCCTCTCAGCACGGCGGTCAGAGGTCACACAGACCTGCCTGAGATCACGCCCACCACTTCCTGGCCCTGCACTCTGTAAACATTCCCCCTGTGAACCTGCATCTCCTATGAGTAGAATGGATCTAGGAGCACAGCCCTTACCTGAAGAGGATTTGCTAAGGTGATAAGGGGAAAGCAGTTTGCGCAGCATCAAGTTCTCGGCCACTGTTACCTGCTAATATTGTACCAGGAGGCACCCTGTCTCATACCACAAAATAATGGTTTTTTAACAGCCGTTTTCTGCACTTCTCATTTTATATCCAATGCTCTGAAATGTGACCCGATCATTCTGGCTGCATCCATCCATGCAGGTGACTTGTTTGGACAAGAGTTTGCTGTGATGCCTAGTGACTGGCTGATCCATTCTCTTGCTCTTACCCCAACCCTCTGTCAAAAGGTGGGGCTGTGCTTGTCACCAAACTTAAGAATCCTGCCTGACACACATGACCTTGGATCATAAGCCTTTCCCAGGCCTTTCAAAATTCTTATAAAAAATCATTTTTTAAGGTGGCCCAGGATCCCAGACGGTGGTTGGGCTTTCTCTAGGGCATTCTAAGTTAGCAAAGGTTCAGTGGACAGAAGCCCACAGGTGCCTGAATCTGGGGTGGGAAAGCCATGAGCAGCTCCATGCAGGGAGCATCCCATGCGGAGAGGGCTGGGGTACCAGGTGCTGCCTGTCACAGCGGTCCCCATGGTCAGTGTGCCATGATTGTTTCCGATTAATGATAGTGGTCAATGCTTCACGCAAGTCTATGAGCAGGTCCTATGGTTATCACATTGGACAGAGAGGAGTTGGAGACCTGTCCACACGCAGCTCCTCAGCAGTGGAGGCCAGGCCCTGTGTGTGGCTACTCCAGAGCTCTACGCTGAGCACAGGGAAGGTCCAGGGGCCCCT
>NW_006284347.1:1691178-1703674 GCF_000327345.1 Myotis davidii | reverse complement strand
AGCAGGAAAGAGGTAGTAAGGAAGGGGGCCCTGCCAGCCAGCAACTAGTCAACATTCCTGGCTTAAAAAGCTTGCTGTCCACACGGGGGGAAAGAGAGCCCGCCCTGTTAGTCTATGAGAGGGCCCAAAATGAAGACGGGGGAGCCAGTCTGCTGGGTGCTGGGGAAGAGGAGGCAGGTATGGTCTCAACCGTGTGTAGTCAGAGAACCATGTCTGCTCAGTGAACACCCCTCTTAGGATCAGGAGCAGGTTCCTGTCTGCCCCATCCCACCCTCCACACTCACATGTAGTTGTGAATGGCTATGATGGGCTGAGGACCTTGCCTCTTCCCACCCTTTGCCTTGCTTTTCTGAGGAGCCCCCACCACTAGGCACCAGGTGAGAGCTTTCTGTGTGGGGCTCAAGGATCTGGGCCATCTTTTTAAAGGTGAGCCCAGCCATGTCACTCCCCTGGCTAACCTGTGTTTCAGAGACTAAAATGAGAACATCACCACTTGTGCTTCACATGTGATTGCCAGGCAGAGGTTAGAGGAGATAAGTAAGAGAAACAGTGAGTCTGTTTACATTTAAAAGGACCTGCCCAGTGGCTATGTGGACAGCATGAAGACAGGCAGAGTGTATGGTGATGAGTGCAGGGATGTAGTCTGGACAGCTCTGCTCTAAAAAAAGAATGTCAAGTCTAATGGTGGTGGTGGGGGGAGGGGACTCCTGGTGTGGCCATTGCTCTGATTTTGTTAACGTGTTTATTTCACCACAGCAGCATACCTCACACAGCCAGAGAACATAAATACCAATTAAAGTTATCCCTATGGACCCCTGATGACTACTGGCATCACATCACCTCCACAGGAACTGGTAGCCCTCTGTAGCCAGCCCTGGAGGCAGTGCAATTCGTCAGCTTCAGGTGGGTTCCTGTGTTGGGCCTATCTGCCCCAGACAAAGCAGACACCAATCCACAGACCACTGGGGATTCATGTGGAAGTCAGGATGCTTGTTCCCATGGGAACTGGAGTAGGTCTGGCTGAGGGTGGCACTGGGACTCATGAGAACCCCTTGGTCCCCAAATGTAGTGCTCAGAACAGAACACTGGGCATGCAGTATGGCCAGGTAAGGGGAAAGCATGACGCCTCTCCCTGATGCAGGCTGGCCTCACATACAAAGCTAGGTTCCAGTCTTTCTTCCTCTCAGAGTCCCTTCCATCTAGTGCTCCTTCTTCATGGCCCCTGCCTTTCCATGCCCCTCATGTTGTTCTAACTCCCAATACAGTGGGCTACCAAGACCTGTCCTATCTTTGTTTCAAAATTACCTATTTCACCCCCTCAATTATGTCCAAAGTTAAAGAAAGCCTTACAATTCTTTGGGGCACGTATTTCAATTTAGCATTAGGAAAGGAATATTAATGAATATGCCCCACTGCCTTCAGAGACAGAGGAAATACTCTTTCAATATGGTCAGTGACTATTTTTCCCTGTGCCTCACTGGGTTTCTATTAAGAAGTAACAGATCTTAGAGGGTCCTCAGACTGGGTGAGTCAGGACTGGCTTAGGAGATGCCCAGAGAAGTTAGACCTATGGCGACCTGCATAGACTTGTGTAGATTTCGATAGGCCCACCCAAGTCTGGGTAGGCATGCATAGACCTCCTCAGATCTTCCTCCGCAAAGCAGAGCCCTCCAGAAAGAGAAAAGAAGGGCCTCTTTACTTTGTGCTGTAATAGTTACTATGTGAAACTGTCTTGAACATTTGGCCCTTGACTCTTAAATAAGTGATGTGTTACCTTGTATTTGGGGATGGTCTTCAGCAGTTCTTTCACTGGGACATCTGTGCCAACCACGCCTAGAAGAATGCCCTTCGACCTCTGTTGAGAAAACGTTAAACAATAACAACAGTAAGTTAATTTGGCAGAAGAACTAGAACATTCTGAGAAGCCACATGCCATAGGTCACTGTCAGGTACCATCTCCAAAATGACAGAGATTGAGGATTAACCCAGGCGTCCAAGAGGAACCCCCTTCTAGTCCCCATCCCCCACCCAAAATGTTACTAGATAAGCCTGGTAGCTTCTCAGGCCAAACATTAACAGCTATAACTCTCAACACACACTCATACCAAGACAACCTCCTTCTCTTCTCTCTCCTAAAAATGAAGAATTGATGTGCAGAAGCACTAAAGTTTCAGCAGCTAAGGCCTGTGATCATTAATCAGTTTCTCTTATGGAAGCTTTCTACAGGAAAGACTTATAGTGTGTTAACTGCTTTCTCAATTTACACTACCATCTGGTGCCCAGGAGAGAGAGACTCAATAGCCAGAGAAAGAAGAAATAACCCAAAGATTGTTGAGCAGGCAGTTGAAATCAATAACTAAAGTGAAGGAAGAGGCCTTTGGGGTCCCAGTTTCCAAGGTCACTGTGATGTGCTAAACTTTCCATGTCAGAAACGCCTTCCGGAAGAAGACACAAATGGCTACTGCCCATTGTTTTCCGTAAGTCCAAATCCACATAGAACCTCACACTGTGACCACATTTGGAAACAGGGTCTTAGCAGGTATAATCAGTTAAGGATCTCGAGGTGAAATCATCCTGGGTTTAGGATGGGCCCTATATCCAATGGCCAGTGTCTTTCTAAGAGGAGGAAAGGACATGAGAGAAGAAGGTCATGTGAAGACTGAGGCAGAGATTGGACTTGTGCTGCTGAAAAGCAAGGCATGTCTGGGCCCAAGAAAGGATCCTTCCCTAGAGCCTTCAGAAAAAGCATGGCCCTACCGACACCTTGATATTGGACTTCTAGCCTCCTAAATTGTAAGAATAAACTTATTTGCTTTGAGCCACCCAATTGATGGGACTTTGTTATCTCAGGCCTAGGAAGCTAATACAAGTTTGGCAACTTCAAATTGGAGACGAGCCATCCACCATAATCAAGGAGTCTCTCTGGGGTTTTCCTTCCTCTAGTCATTTAACACTTAAATGTTGTAAAAGTGCTGCACCCTGTAACATGGAGCCTGCTTGAATTCCTCCCATCTCTGCTTGATTTCATGATTCTAACAGCAGGATTAAATGTGAGGGAAAATGATAAACCCTCTGTCCTTAAAATAAATCAATAAATGAAGACCACCAGAGCTGGAGCCAGAGAGGTCTCAGAAACCAACCCTCCTGGCATCAAGCAGCTGTACTCACGGTTTCATTCTGCTTACTAAACACGGGCATGGCGACTGTGGTCATCAGGACAAGGCCCTGATCGTCGGCAAGCTGGATGGAGAGAGAAAAGCCAGTTACCTGAGACTGACCTGGAGGCTCAGGGCTAGAGCCATCTCCATGGCTAACCCTCTTCATGGGCCAGGGGCGGCTGGGAGTGGACCTGCACCCACTCCAGCCCTCAGCCCAAGAGGAAGTGCAGAGCCAGGATTTGGATGAGGATCTGGGCCTCCGGCTGGGGAAACAAAGTCAGTCTTTCCAGCTGATCAGTTCACTGCCATTTGGTTTCAAATAAAGCCTCGTTGAGTCTTAGTGATTCACTTTATTGTATTAACACAGACTGATTTTACAATTTTACTTGGTAGACATTTATGTCCAATATGTGCAATGTTAATGCTTCTCTGTATTCTGGAAATTGAGGATCAGAAAGCATGAAGGTAAGGGGTTCTATACTTGGCCCCATTGAAAAAGTGGAATCTGGAAGCATTTACTCTCCCCACGTAGTTGAGTGAAGACCTTTTTGGACTTCTACAGGTCTTTGCATGCCAGCCCCAGCTGAAAAGCACACAAATCAAAGACAAAAACAGCCCTAGCCGGTTTGCCTCGGTGAATAGAGTGCCGCCCTGTGGAATGAAAGGTCCCAGGTTTGATTCCGGTCAAGGGCACATGCCTGGATTGTGGGCTCTATCCCCAGTGCGGGGCATACAGGCGGCAGCCAATCAATAATTCCCTCTCATCATTGATGCTTCTCTCTCTCCCTCTCCCTTCCTAAGAGCAATAAAAATATATTTAAAAACAAAAAACATAACTTGATCATCTGATCCCTGAAATCACTGCTAAGACGCTAAACATTTCTCCTCGAGGAACAACCGTTGAAATGTGGCACAGAACACACTTGTGTCATTGGGACAAACTCCTAATAGGAATAGAGGGGGCCATGTTTTTATTCGTTTTACATTCATATCAAGATGGGCCTACATTCCCCCATAATAAGCAAGGTGAGACAAAAGTCTCATGGTCCCTCAAAGACTGGGGATTCATGGTGTGATGGCTCATTTTATGTGTCAACGTGGCTAGGCCACAGTGCCGAGTTGTTTGATCGAACACCGGTCTAGAGGGGGCGGTGAACCATCTTTTAGAGGTGATGAACATTGAAATCAGTAGACTTTAAGAAAGCAGATGACCCTCCATAATATGGGGATGTTTTCTTCAATCAGTTCAGAGTCTCAAGAGAAAATACAGATCCCTCAGGGAAGAAGGAAGCCTGCTTCCAGACTGGCTTCGGACTCAAGACTGCAATACAAACCCTTCCTGGACTCCCAGCCCGAGAACCTGCCCTGCAGGCTTCAGAAGTGTCAGCCCACAGCTGTGTGAGGCAGTTCCTTAAAGGAAATCTCTCTCTCTAAATACGTACAGAAAAAATATATAGAACAATATACCTACAGAGTCCCGAAAATGTATACACGCGTTTTTCTGATACTCAATAGTTGTTTCTTTCTTTTCAGATATGACCCATTGGAAATGCATTTTGGGGACACCCTATATGTGTCTCCTATGCTTCTGTTTCTCTAGAGAATCCTTACTAATATACACGGTAATCATGCAGTCTATTATTTGGGGCAGCCTAATTTGGTTGTTAGAATAAGTAAACAAAGCATTATCACCATTAATACTAGTAATGAAATAAAATGAACTATGAGATGATGTTGACAGTTATTATTGCCAGGAACCAGGTCAAACAGTTTGTGAAAAGTGGGTTCCAACCTCTTGCTAAAAGTAGAGTATAATACTGCTGTCACTGAGGACACGCAAGGCCATTTTCGAAGGCAGAACCAACCCACAGTAAACATCTCTCAGAATCAGAAATCTTCCCATATCCCGACTCCTTAAATAATTCTTAATGCTGTTAAAAATTGATTTGAGTTGATTCATAATCCTGGGGACCTTCCACTTTGCAACCCATATAAAAATTTCAAGCAATGGTAACATATACCATGAATGAAATAAAAACATACCATTGGCAATAATGAGAAATGAAGCTTCTTCCCCCTGCAACCAGTAGAAATCAATTCTAAATCACTGCTCATTGTTCTGTTACAAACACAAGATCATGAGAACCTAACTTCCCAACATGAAGCCGCAAAACAGCGTCAACTCCACTCAGGGGTTAATTCCAAAGGTAATGACTGCATCATCATTACCTAGAAAGAAATCCCCATATTTTATCTGTACTGAAACCACTCATTTGTAACCAGCTCCAGGTAAACAGAGGAAATGCAGTGAGCTCAGTCTAGCCACTATGCTATGAGCTCACCTACTCCTCTCCTAGGGGCAGCTCTGGCCCAGGCTGGGACGAGGTTGGCAAGAGCCTTAACCTGGACCTCCCCAGTTTGTAAGCTCATCGGTGTGGCCACGATGGCTGGCTGGACCCTGGAAATATCGCTTGCATGCTCTTCATGCTAATCTGAACCCATCAGCTCCTTCTTCCCCAGCCTCCACAGGTCTGGCGTTTGTGAATCTTAAACATTTCACGGAGCAGGAACATCAATTTGAAAATTAATTTGCACTGTAAATATTTTATGATCGAAAGGCATTCAGTACTCATGCCATAGGAAATAGAAGCCAGTGGCAAAAGTTTTTTTTCCAGACCACCAAGCAGAAGTTATGCAGCCAACCACAGCCAGACACCCTCTGTCCCCAAATGCTAGGGGGTCCCTGCGTTTCTCTGGCCCCTTAACCTGTAGCAGCTGCTGAGGCAAGAGCTGCTTATGATTCATACGCGTGGCTTCCAAGAAAAACGCAGACGTAGAGTCAACATTCATTTTCCAAAGTGTAGGAATGGGAGAGGGGGGTCACCATGGTCCATCTCAGCAAAATCCCATTAACTCAAGTCCAAGTGGGAACCCTAAAATGAACTACCATTCAATTATACTTGCCCAGGCTTTGAACAGGCCTCCAGAATGCTTGGTTGTGGGGCTCTGTTGTATAATACGTGTATATTATTCCATAGCCTTCATTTCCTGTGCTACATAATGGGGACTGTTCTAGTATCAAAGGAAATGATGAATAATAATACTGAACACCTGGTTTATAAAACACAAGCTTGCTCAACAGATTGACTGCTTCCTGCTAGCTTCCCAAGTTAATCATGCATGCGGCCCATATGAATATGCATTTGGATTTATGTGCGAGGTACAGGCAGTGATGCCAGGTCTCTACTCCTCATGGTTTGCTTCCCATGGATGACACTGCAGACAACTTTGGGTGTGGCCCCAGATAAGATCATGGCACCACAGTGGTGGTCTGTCAGTTTTGCCGCCGGCCCAAACATTATTATTAATCGATTCCCTTGAGAAACATTCCCTGAGCATCAGCTATGTGCCAAGTTCCATGCCAAGTGCTGGCAGTCAGCTAGGAATGAGATATAGGTCTTATCTTCAAGGAACCCAGGTCTGCCAGGCGAGGAGCTGGCCGAGGCGGGCACACGGGCTCTCACTGCATGAGCAGGGGAGCTACAGTAAAATTGCCTGGCATTTACTGATACCTGTCAGGGATTCAGTGACAGATTCATCCAGTCGTTTTATACTTAAGATTACTTATGAATGAAAGAATATACGAAGACATTTTAAAAAACTGTCTAGCCCCTTTTCCCCTTTTTTTGTAAATATCACCCCCTTCCTTTAGAGAATGCCTCTTCACCCCTTCCACCCACAGTTTCTCTTGGCAGCTAAGCTCTCCCACCCTGCTCGTGACTGGGCATCAGACCCAGGCTGAGCCAACCAGAGCACCACACACACACGGAAGCACACACACGTATGCACACACATGCACATCCTCTCTAGGCCACATTGCTTGGTTTATTATTAGGCAATGATTCAAGGTGGGCTACCTGGGTATGTGTGTTTTTCTTTTTTTCCCAACCTGGACTAATAGGTAATCTCTACTCCTCATTGTGGACAGTTATAAGAATGTGAGACTGTCAGCCATGCCCGACTCCCCTTCCCCACAGAGCAGCCACTGAGAACACAAAGTCACCCCAGAGAGAGGAGGAGAGATGAGTGGTGTGTGTGTGTGTGTGTGTGTGTGTGTGTGTGTGTGTGTGTGTGTTATGGGAGAAAAGGGAAGAGAGAGAGAGTAAGACAGGAGAGAGAGAGAGCGTCCCGGTCCCTGGATGCTCTCCTTCCTAAGGTCAGCTCCCCCCATGCTTTTTGCTATGATGGGGTCATTTGAACCAGTACATTTTTTGTTTTGTTTTGCCCCAATGAGCATGGACTGGATTTGTGACTCATGACAGAAGAGGCCTGAGTTGTGCAAGTGCCAATATTGGCCATACATGACCCAGGTGGCTCTAGCTACCCGGGGAGGTGGTCCTTCCCACAAGGCCGAAATGTAAGCACCCAGGGGACCCAGACACTGAATGGCAATAGACAGTCCTGTGGAGAAATAATGAATTTCTATGACGGTCTGCAAAACTATTGTCATTAGGATTTTGTGTAAAACATAATAATAATGGAATTGTACCTGTTTTGAGAAAAGCCTTAGCGAGAGGTCGCAGAACCAACCGGTCTGGTTGGGGCGGCACCAGGACAGAGACGCTAGAACATGCGGGGAAAGGACAGACATCACCGGTGCCCAGCAGACCCTTTAGATCAGGGCGTCTACTGTGGTGCCTTCCTCACATCTCCACTCAGAGAGAGCTGCCAGGGCCAGTGGCCCAGCCCTCGGTTTGTCCTGCAGCTGCAGCCTCCTGAGGGTGAGTGCCAAGCCCCAGAGAAAGGAGGGTGCCAGGCCCTGAGAAGGCATTTGAGCGAGTTAAGAGCTGCCAGGTGGTTTTCAGCAGAGCCTCCTGCCAGGTCTGCTCAGCCCTGAGGCCTGGGCTCAAAGAGAAGGTTGTGCACAAACGGGGAAGCAGCTCAGGAAGGGGCAGGCGCTGAGCCAAGAACAAAGGCCAACTCAGGAACCCTCCTCAACTACCACATTCCTCCTGTGCTTGGCTCCTCTTATGTGTCTGTGTTTTCCTTTTCTTATTAGAACTGATCAATGTATTGACTATTCTAAGAGTACATCATGTAAGTGTGTCACATAATACACACGTATTTTATAGACGTGTGCACCTGGCTGTATTTCTGCCGTGTCTTCCTTCCAACACCTGAGATGAACGCCAACTTGCACTCCGGGAAAAGACACTGCGCTGTCTAGTGGCAGGTGGGGGGAATTGCAGGCACAAGGTCCTGGGAGAGAAGCCCTTTTCAGAGTCTGGCCTTCCCAAGAAAAATGTATTTAAATGGCAGCCAATGTCACTTAGTTCCTCTCCAGTGGAAGAAAAGATAGTGTATCAACTCTTAGTTCTGCCAATAACCTTTGTCTTGACAGGAAAAGGATAGTGCTAGGAGGCGGGGAAACACAGCTGTGTACATCTTCCAATAGCAGATGAAACGCTTAGAAAGGAGCAGCACTGATCCTTCAGGTAAGCAGGACCTGAGAATGCAGCACGGGAGTGCTGGAAAGGGAAGAGTCCTTTTTTTTCCATTTTCTCAAATGGAGCTTGAATGGAAGGAAGCCAACTCCTTGGCATTCTCTCCTCTCCTCTCTCCATGAGCTGAAGTCTACCAATGACCCGGGAATCCCCCAGGGCCATTCTCTGGGCATCACATGCCGAAGGAGGGGCAGTGGGACAGGATGGACACAGATGGCACCCCTGTCCTCCAGCTTTCACATTTCAGGGCAACTAAGTAGAAAGTCATGGGAATGACCATGTATACAGATTAGTTGATGGGAGCATCAGGGAGAAGAGCAGGGATGCATGAACAGAATACGTGGCTATGTAGAATCCCTCTACACATGCAAAAATCCCCTGGGCCTTCCCTCCTATTCCTGGACCAAAAAAGTCCTCTGTACCTATCCCTCTCAATGCCTGCCTACTCCTCCCCCAAACCTCCCACCCCTGCCTTCGTCACAGCAGCCCTGATCCTCAATACTGGAAAGAGATGTTTTTTGGGGGGGGATCTACTAGTAATAAGAACCACACTCAATGACCTGTCCTAACGTGTACTTTTTGCATTTGGGTAAATGCAGAAGTGCCTTTGCTCCGGAGACACGCCCTGGTGCAGAAACAGGCAAGCTCCAGAGAAGAACACAGGTGAGACCCACTGAAACCGGAAACAAAACCTATCTGCGCATCTTACGTGTGAAAAGGGAGCTCGGGATCATTAACATGACCTGCTCGGCGAATGGTAACATTATCTGTCTCTGAACGTTACTCTCATTTAGATTTCCCCAGCTGATAATGAAATTTGCTGGTCAGTTTTAAATGAGAGGCTTCTCACGTGTATGCAAATGTCAAAATTAGTTTACTCCATAGCCTAAGAATCCATTTTAAAATGAGAGGAGTAAAAAAGGTTTTTTCCCTATAATAAAACCAAAAGACTTCTAAATTGTGTGTATCTCTGATTAAGTGTTTTATACTTATCTCTTTTCTGTATGATTGAAGTTTTTAATAAGAAAATCCCCATAAATTCTTATCTACAGAAAGGATTTTATAAATAAAACCACCTAATAGCATATGCTTGCAATGAATATTAATGCCAAAAATAAATAATAATGATGATAATAGTTCTTTTTTTTTAAAAAAAAAAAACCTCCCTTTTGCATAAAGATCAAAAGAGCCCTTTAAAAGAACAACTGTAACACTTTCACATGAAAAAGCTATCAGAATAAAGTTTTGTATTCTTGGTTCAACATATTACATATGACTATCAGTATTTTGGATGTTCTTTATAGCAAGAGGTTTAGAAAAAGCAGGCATTATTATTTTTAATTGAAGAACTGGTTCTTTCCATGCAAGCAGTATGAATCGTCGTCTTTTCTAACACTGCTCAGATGAACTGTTTCTCTTTTAAAATCTAGACAAATTACAGACAACGGACATTATTTAGATTCTCAGTTTGCACTGGCATTTTTCAACATTTTTGCAAAATGCCTGAATCCTAAGTAGCAGTGGAGCATAAGCATGAACTTAGAATAAGTAAACCTCCAAGTGCCATGCTCCCTGCTTTGCATGTGGTTGTCTTGGGGAAGTGTAGTCACTTGGTCCCAGAGAGAGTACATAAATGTCCTCTTGCTTTAGCCAAGGCATCTCCCTGTCTTACTGAATCACTGTTACTTGCACCTGAGATCTGGAGAGCCCGCATTCTTTTTAAGTTTTGAAATTTTTAATAGATTTAATCACTTCTGCTTCAAAACAGTTATATCAATCTTAAACTTACATCCTCATCAAATGCCTCAATTCTCTTTTCTTAAACATTTTAGGAGAAAGGTCTTTAGAAGCAGATTTTTATATGGTCTCTTCATTTCTAATCCAGTTCCTTCTAATCTATTTTTAATCCATCAGACAGGCCTTCACCACACTATTGTCTGTGACCATGGGCAATGCATATACGTACCTAAATTCTTAAGTGGTTAATCACGACTCATCTCCCACCCCCACCTTCCCTCTGAAATCCCTTAGTCTGTTCCATGCTCCTATGTCTCTGTGGAGATCATTAATTCTTATGAGATTCACTATATTTTAAGTTGTCTAAATACAAACATAATCAGATTTCCCTTTTTGAACTTCACCTGCATCTTGCATGAACTAAGTCGCTGACTTTGTTTGTTCTCTCGTTCCCATTTTAACAACCTGAAGACAGCTTGGTGGATGATAATGCTGATGTTGGAACATCTGTATGAGAATCTCCAAATCACTGTCTTCTAATAAAGTTGTTATTGTTCGGGAAAATGCTTCCTTTGTTTCCTTTCCCCCCAGAGTTTCTAAGATGTAAGTCATTAGGCAGGGAATGTGCTTATGAATAAACATCTACATCGAGGAGGATGCTGCCTTTGACCAGGGACACATATTAGTATAAGTAAAGCCCTGGCAGGAGGATATGACAGATGAGCATATCTGAAAGCTGTCTTGGGAAACGGCTGTGTTTGTTTATTAGGGTAGAACATGCTTATTTCAAGAATTTCCCGAAATAATGAACATGAGAATTATCTTGGGGCATTAGGCTTTGGCCAGTGTTCATGATGAGCTAGGACACATAACTGACCCCCACCCCCATCGCGGTCGAACATTTATATGTTCACAAACGTGGTTTAGCCACCTCTCCAATAGATGCCTGAAAACCCGGCCAAGTGTGGAGCTTCAGGGCTGAGACAAAGCCTTCCCCTTGTTTAAAGACCCCCTGAAATGCCGCTTCCTCCATAAAACCTTCCCTAACGAAGTGGAAATGGAAACCAGATGTTCTCCAACCTCACTACAAAGATAATCATATTTACTCTACAGCCCAAGATACCATCTAGGACCACGTCTGTGCAAACTGTTAATGCAGCAAAGTCGCTGAACATGCGGCTGGAAGGGAAGCTGGGAGTCGGTGGAGCCCGAGGACCCCAGGGGCAGAAGCTGGGATGCTTTCTCTTTTCACCCATAGCATTCAGCGTGGAGTTACATAAGAAGCGCTCAGGAGATACTCTTGAAAGGAATTTACTCCAATCCCATCCTTTTATTTAGCTTAAAAATGAGGCCCAAAGAGGACGAGGAGTCACAGAGGATTGGAACCAGCATTCCAACAGACTCTAAGGCTACTGCTGCAGCTTGCACGGTGGGCGGCCTCTGTTCCCTCCTTCGCCTTGTATCTTTGCTTAGTAGGTTCTGGGAAGCTAATGCCCGCATGCTGCTGCCACCCATAGGACAGAAGGCTCATGATGTCCAGCTGATGTCACAGAGCTTTTTTTAAAACAGCTTAAACACTATGACCTCCTTGGAGAGCAGCACAAAAGGAGAAATGATCTACAGTAGCACATAGATTGTATAACGTCCCAGAGCACGCTGTTCAAACTAGGGTCATTTTCATCTCTCCATCTTTTTATTCACCCATTCTTCTTTCCTTCCTTCCTTCCTTCCTCCATACCTTCCTTCCTTCCTTCCTTCCATCCATTCATATCTATTGTCAAGTACAGCTTGCTATAACCAAACATTGCTTCAAATGTTTTATATTTACATAGCCTTATTTAACCCTGACACAGACCTTGCAAAGGTCTTGCAGGTGAAGATTTTGAAGATAAAAGGGCAAAGTACCTTGCTCCTGGTCACAGAAATTGGCAGGGTCGGTCAGAATTTGAGCCTTGGCCCAACTGATTCTAGAGCCCCTGTTCTACTCACACTGTCCTCAGCTTCCTGAGTTGGGGGGCATGACAAATGTCATGTTGTGACAAATGTCATGTGATGAGAAAGGCAACCAAGCAAATCATTCTAAAACAGAGAGATGCT
>NW_006284347.1:1666245-1691161 GCF_000327345.1 Myotis davidii | reverse complement strand
CCCCCCCCCCCCCGAGTTCTTGGGAGGATAAAGTAGAATTATAGATGTGAAATGCCATAGTACAGTGCCTGGCATATCTGTCAAGTGCAATTCATCTCACAAGGAACTTTCTAGGGTTGGGGAGAGAAGTTCACCTCTCCATTCAAATTACATAAACAATATAGAATAGTATTTTTCCTTTATCCCATGATTGAACATCATGGCTTTAGAAAGCAGCTGGGGAGGTGGGAGTTGTAATTGCCAAGAGTAAAGGAAGTGGGAAGGATGCACATTGGGAAGCACATCGCTGGGGAGGGAGAGGGTCACGGAAGAAGGGAGAGATGCTTCAGAAGCACCAGCTCCGAATCATCTCCTGTGTCCCAGGTCTGGGCAAATGCGTGTGGGTCCCATCCATACACAAAGGGCTCGTGATTCAGCAAGTGGTTCGATTTAGTGAGTCATTTCTGGAAAAAGAAAATCCATACCATGGCATCAGTCCCTTGCCTGACATTTTTCTACCTCGTGAAACTAGGGTTGGGTTTTTTACAAAATCCGTCTAGTTAATTTGAAGGGATAAACATCTAACTCTCTGTTTTTGAACTTCTTGGTAGTGTTGCTATGCATGATTGCTCAACTGCTTCAATTTACCCGGAGGGTCATTTCAGTTGAATCCTTTGGCATGAGACGTCTGGAGGCTCACACAGAGCCATCCCTCCAGGCCTCATGGCACTGGGCTACATTTGCGTTTGTAATGAAGATATATCCATTAATTAGGGGTCTGACCAACAAATAATGTGACTGGAAAAAGGATCAGGCACTGAACCAGACCAAGAAATATGTGGATGAGTTTAGGAAGAAAAACTGCTTCATTAAAATGACCAAGTTCCCAGTGAAAACGTGCAGAGATAATAACAGGTAAACGGATTCTGCTGGTGAAAATAAAAATTGTTCCTATCCAAAAAATTATGCCAAAAAAGGTAAAGAAATGAGAAGCTACACCTGAGTCACTCATGCTGTTTACCTACTCCATCTGCCACACAGAAAAGCCCCTCCTGTGAGGACCTATAAATTCTGACAAAAATTACTGGTGGTGATTTGACATTGATTTGATATTTGATATAGACTTGACTTAGATTTCCATTTTGCATCGATTTGGTCGTCAAGTTAGTCTTGGACTTGTATTGACTCTGATCGGCCCTGTGTGGGAATGCTATTCTGTTTCTTCTGAATTAATGAAAATATAGTAATGAAGTCAGAAAAACATGCATTCTTGACTCAGGATCACATGTTCTGGGTTGCGTCGCTCTTTCCTTCATTGAGGTATTCCATGCAGTTGTCCTTTATAAGTACCGCGCGCTAACCGATTGCGCTACTGGAGCTCCTGCAGTTGTCCTTTAAATGATGTTCTCCTCCAGCGTCTTGAACAATAAAGTGTAGATGCGTATACTTTCTTCTGGAAATGTATCTAGGATGTCATGTGACAGATACAGGTGCTCTAAATCTATCAATAAATACAGAGGAGACCCCAAAATGGCAACACAAGTTTGAGTTCAAGGTCACCTTGGGGTAAGAATGACCTATAGGACTACATCCAGAAGCAAGGGAATCAAAACATGGCCTGTCCTGGGCTGTCTTCCTCAAGACTTCCCCAGAACTTAACATTGGTTATTCTGACTTTTGATGTCACACAAGTAATCTGGACTTTTTTGAAGTATCTTCTCTCAATCTTCTGCCTTCCTTCCATTATAAAAGGAAGAAGGATGTATACATTTATTTTGAGATGTAAGAACAATTGTAAATAAACATTTTTTTTAAAAAAAATCCCACTGCTTTTATTCGGATATTTCTTTGACTTTCTAAAGAAAAGGCAGTTTCATTTTAGCAATGTTATGAGTAGTTTTGATTGCTTTAACTCCTCAAGAGACTCATATTTCTTGGTTTTGCTTGATTTAAAGAAATAGTAGAAAACATTCACATATTTTAAACAAATGAGATTTTTTGAGAAAAGACTCTGAATTCCTAAGACACTAAAAATTAAGCCTGGGACTACAAAGCACTGGGTTTTTATCTTCACAAATAACTAGTTATTTTTTTCTAAGAACACCAGGTTATATCAGTGTTTTCAAACAATTTCTGCTTGATTTTTATCCATTTCTCTCTAATAAGCAAGGTATAAGCCTATTAGCATCACTACCTGCCACAGCCAGCACAGCCTCGAGCTGAGCACTGGCTGTGGATGGCCCTGGCTGCCTGTTCACGTGCCTCCCTCTCAGGAGAGGCCTGCAAGAGAGATGTTTTTGCCCCATGATGAACATGAGAACACCAGGGCTAATCATGATAGCATCTGGGCCAGGTTACCAGGGACAGCTGGCAGGTTGGGCCTCTCCTCCACCTCCAGCCGACCCTGGCATTGGCCTCAGACTGCTGGGCTCTCCTGACTCTGTCACGAGGGTGGACTAGCCCGTTCTGCCATGTAAGCACAGCACAGAGGGCTATACCATGCAGTATATCATGCAGTGACCGCACTCTCCAAATACCATTGTGGGCAATACTGTTCTCACCAGCTCCATTTTCCTCAGTTTTAAGCCCAAGGTTGCCTTTCCTTCTAGCCAGCTCTCCAATCAGGTGTGAGTAGGACAGGCAAATCATTAAATCTCCTCTAGGCCCATAATTTTGTAGTTGCTTCCTAATATACTATCTCTCAGAACTGCAGTAACTTTTGCCACCACTTTCCTATTGCTGGGTATGTTGGCTCTTCTTTTCCTCGTTATAAATAAACTTGTAAATCACTGACCAATTTAGGTAAGATTCTCCAAAAAAGAATTATTGGGTCAAAGCATGTAAGTATGAACATTCTTCATATGTACTAGCAATGTTTTCTTGAAGACATTTTAAAACTAGTTTTCATTGTTAACAGTGTAAAACCTAAAAAAAATATTTTTCATAATGAAATTGAATCTCTGTTATTTCTTTGCTGTTTTCCCTGTTACAAAATAGTATATAAGTGTAACAAAAAGTCAAATATGTATAAAAATAGGGTAAAACTTGAATATTTTACATACATACAAGTAGACATACATTATGAGGTTGTTTAAAATTAACACATTCTTTATTTTAAATAAGACATGCAAACAGTATCCTGCCTCCACAGAGAGCTCATGGTTCCCATCGGCCCATGGGCTTCAGCTGGCCCCTGTGTGCTGTCTGCCGGCCATCCCACCATCGGGAAGCCATACATCTGAGCCAGAGGGTCTTACACTCATTTATTTATGGTCTCAAACACAGAGCTGGACAGGGCCACGCGGCCCACGCTCACATGGGTAAGAAACTTGCAAAGCTCACTTACTACCTCAATGGCAGAGCAGCTTGTCTGGACTATCACAGACACACTCATACAGAACCACAGCCGAGGACAATGTGCTTGGTTCTGTGATCATTGTATGGTTGAGCACCATGCTGTAACTCCGACTGGCCACAGGAAGAGCTGAGGACTGGACTTACTCTGGCTTCCAGTTCCCATGCCCATCCACAGAAGCTGCAGCCCACCGCTGCCTATGTATTTGGTGAAAACATTTAACATTAGTCAGGTGTGTCAATATTTGGGTTATGTAAAGGGTTGAAATTCACGGTCCATAAATGATCTTAGAAGTGCTTAAGAATCACAGGAAGAAGCATCTTCCAGACTCAGAATCTCGTCAAGCTTAGCAGCCCCAGCTTGAGAACACATAAAACATGCCTGTATGTGTTCCTATAAAAAGGTACACGATAAGGCAGAAAACAGGGTTCACACAACAAGATGTAATAGTTTACACACAAGTGAAGGTTAAAAACAAATGAGTCCTAAACCAGAACCAAATGTAAACAGTTATCACCTCAGTCTTGCACTTCATTTACATCGACTTTTCTGGGTCTCTAACTGCAGAGAAATGCTAACATCACTAGACCTTCAGTTCTATGAAAACAGCAGCGTTGCACTTTCAATGTTCTATTTTCAATGACGGTTAATTCAACATTGCAAAGTATAGAAGTTAAACGAGGCCAAGAATGATAAATAATGCCTCACAATTGCTGAAATCTGATTACACTGAGATAAGGGCAGGCCAAATTCTGCTCATACAAGTTTACACCTAAAGAACAAGGGAAGGAGAGGGAGAGAGAATAAAAAGGGAAGAAAACTTTAGATTAATGAGTGTTTCCAGTTACTCCTCTAGATTTAATATAAACAAGGAAACAAAGAAATGGACTCAGGATCCCATTTGCACTGAAGGGTGGAAATTAATAAAACAGTTCCATCCTGAAAGAAAAACTAAAAATCGACTTCCATTTAGGAAGCTAATTTATGCACTCCGGAGTCCTCCTACAAGCTAAACAGCACAGACTATCCCAGCAGGCGCAGAACAACAGATCTTGAACCCTGCTGTGTTTGTTCAAGAAGCAAGTTAAGCTTTTCCTAACAGGAAACAAAACAGGCAGCTGGGCTATTAAGCAGGATCCTTGGCCACACTGTGAGGCCCTGGATGCATCAATTGCTTTTCAGAACAGGATTAGAAGTGTGGTTGCCTTTAACTCTGGTTTTGAGAAGACCGCTGTGCCTGCTCAGAATTCCCAGGCTGATATTAACTAATACCAGGCCAGCAACACATAAAGCACCTTCAAAACCTCCAAGAAACTGTCTTTGACAAACTCCAAAAGCATGTGAAAACAGCACACAATGAAGGCAAGGGGTACCAGTGTGTGGAAAAATTAACCCACATAAAAAGCTGATGAGTATTTTTGCCTTTCAGTATGCAAGGCCCCACTCTATAGTGATTAAGTTAACCACTGAGTGAATTTAGTTCCTACGGACAGAATCTACTTGAATGAAGGTAATTGGGGAAACTGGGCGACTGGACCCTATAGGACACCTAGCACAGAAAGCCACTCTATCAACACAGGGAAGCATAAAAAATGCGGAGACAAAGAAACAAGTCACAAATGACAGAAATGGAGGAAAGCAAACTACTGGATATAGAGTTCAAAACCACACTTTTAAGGCTCACACCCCTGCCCTGACCCCGACGTATGACTATTGAATATGCATTTGCAATGGCTCAGGTAATTCTGCTATATTATTATAATAAAATGGGATTGTCT
Source organism: Myotis davidii (assembly GCF_000327345.1). Taxonomy (NCBI): domain Eukaryota; kingdom Metazoa; phylum Chordata; class Mammalia; order Chiroptera; family Vespertilionidae; genus Myotis; species Myotis davidii. The sequence goes on along the minus strand of NW_006284347.1, from coordinate 1,686,049 downwards.
AGATATTTTTGTTGAAGTCAAGAAGTACCATGTAAAAAAAAAAGGGGCAAATCTTTCTCACATATGGATGTTTTTTTTCATTATTGAATCAAAGGGCAATCAATACACTGGAGAAAGCTGTTTAATTTCCACCAAAAGGGATAGATCTGTGATGGCCTGAAGGCATTGGGTCTGCACACTGCATGATTTTTAACCAACATTTCAGGATACTGCGTATGTATTTGGTTAAAACATTTAACATTGATCAGCTTTGTCAACATTTGGGTTATAGAAAGGGTTGAAATTCATGGTCCATAAATGACCTTAGAGGTGCTTGAGAATCACAGGAAAAGCCAAAACAAAACCATTTGTTTGCAAACTATTATCCCAGAAAAGAGTCATAAAGGGCTAGGAGATAAGTTTTGAAAGACCCTCAAAATATTAAACTCATGAAAACCATAACTATAGACAATATTCATTAGTGGCTGCTACATGTATGAAGGACACCCAAATAGGACAGTTTTAGTTGCAGATCAGCAAAGAGATTAAAATAAGAGACATAACAATTTAAAATATTTATAGAGACATAACAATTTAAAATATTTATAGAGAAAACAGTTGCAGATGATACAAGATGGCACAAATGCAGACATCATATGGTCCAATCTATGCACTCATGACCTTGTGTGAGAAGCAGGCCAAAGATGAAGCAGCGGGAGGTGCCTCCCTCTTACCCCAGAACAACAAACTCCTGGGTTTGGAAGGGCTCATTATAATCATGTCCACGGATGGGTGAAATCTACAGGTAATGTCGAAAACGTTTGGGAGAAATCCCTCAAAACAATTGTCTTTTGAAGCATTTGCTTTGTTTTGTGGGGTGTCAAACCCAATCAGCATGTCTTTCTGACTCATGTAAAGAGAGCAGTCGGGTAATACACAGAGTTTCTAACAAAACAGGAGGAGTCCGACGTACCTTCTGTCCTCTTTTCTCATCTCCTGATTATCATCAGGCTTGAGTCAGAACCACAGAACACTGCAGAGGTCCCAGACCCCCCCCCACCCCCCGCCATCACATACGACTGTTCTCTCGACCTGCTCTAGAGCATCCTTTGACAAGCAAATAGTCACAGGAACTCTAAATTTTGTGAGTGTCCAGCATATGTCAAGCTCTGTGCTAGGCACAAGTGAGAGAAATAACTCTCAAAACCGAACTGCAAAGTTAGTCTCATTCCTGTTAAATAAACAAGAATCCTAAGGCTTAGAGAGCTTACGTTACTTGCTCATGGTCACAAGTGAATGAAGGTGGGAATGGAGCCCACCATCTTTCTTTGCTGGGTAAGTGCAAGACAACCTATGTGAGGGGAATTGATGCTTGTAAGAACCTCATCTTTCCACTAAAGGACTCTGCAAGTGTCACTGAGGTAACCGTGGGGAGGGAAAAGGAGGGTGTCAGGGGCCAGGATGCTCAGACACGACCAGTGGATACTGGTGGTCCTGAAGGAGGATGCCTTCCTTCCGCAGTGGGCCTCCAGTCAATGGCCCTCTCCTTCCAGCCCAGATACCCAGAGGTTTATATTCCATCTCCTCCAAAGAGCTGAACTGCTCAAAAACTACACCAAAGTGTTCTGAAACCATTTCATGCCGGGTTCTTAATAATTTTTAATATTATTGTAACAGAGAAGACAATTCGTAGGTGAGGGATGGGAGGAAAAGCTATTTCATGTTATATAGGGCTGCAGAACAAGGCCCTTGGGTGGCCCAGCATCTTTTGGAGACAGGGAAGTCACTGGGCATCTTCCTTGATTCTGAACTTTCTATGATCACAATAACGTGCTTCCCTTCACAGGGCATGGGATGTGAATCAACAAATGACAACAGAAGAAAGAGTTCAGTGGACTAAGTGCTGTTGAAGAATCAGATGCCCCAGCAACAACTGTTCTTACCATATCCTGCGTTGGTTTGTTTTGAACTTTGTTTAAACTCCCATGGCTGATGGCAATTCAAATTCATGAGGAATCTTCTACAACAGAATCCTTTTGTATATGGATCAGTGGAGAGTTGATGAACAAATGCCAGTAAGTTGGGGCCAGTCCACTTTTAGGCACTGAATTTATTAAATCTCTTTACAAAGAAATTTCAAATGTGGGCAATTAAGAAAGCGTGACCTATCAAAGATGCTAAGCCTTCCAGATACTCTGGAATTCTGACCATATATTTATCCTGGAAGTGGTTGCTCTACTCAAATACTTTTAACTTTTAATGAAGTGTTCAGTCCTTTTGTGATGGCACTGGAGTGTAATCAAACATCACCACAAGCCAAGTCACACGCTAGCATGTCTCGCCTTGTTTAAATACTCAAATACATTTGAGCAATTGTGTAATGATTTCTAGGCCTCTGGTTGTCCATATGGTCTGAACAGACTGTCTTTTGTAGAGCAGTTGTGCCATCTCTCTCAATGAGGGGAAACCAAATTATCTCTGCTCCAAACTGGAGAGTCAGGGAGGCACTGCTGAAATTTCAGACTGGCACCCTTCCTCAACTCCTGAAACAAAACCATCCTCCACTTGGCCCCCAGAAATCACTGTATCTCCTGGAAATCTTGCTCAGGTTTGTGAAATAGACAAGAACAAGGAAGCAGGCATCATGTGATATGTTTTCTGCCATAATTGTCCTTAGGATACAATGACATGCCATGGGGACGAAACAGCAAAGCCAGCACTGCAACCACATGGAATCTTTCTGGACAGAGAACATTCTAGATGGTGGATCCAGGTCATCTCAGACAGACAATGAGGACCAGTGAAAGGGTCTGGCCATTGGTAAGAACTCTGTTCTAATGTTCTCTGGGTGGTATGGGTGATGAGACAAGAGAAGGAGTTTGGGGTTTGCAGCCAGTAAAACCCAAGGGGAATTTGCAGAGATTTGGCTTCAGAGCCCAGAATCTAAACTTGATCACTGGGCCTTACTAATTATTCACATGATCTGTCTCTCTAGGAAAGTACCCCAGGGGAGATCTGGAATTCGATGCTTGAAGGAATGTGCCAAACTTTACCCTTGACCTATTATTTGAGAATTCTTAGCAAAATGGGCAGAGATTTGCCCCCAGACCACTGGCCACTATAGGGTTCTTTGGTGGGACTAACTTGGCAGGGAGACAGGGGACAGCTGACTCAGTTGGCCTTTTTGCTCCTGTCCAACTCCAGGCTGCTGAAGTTGTAAGAGGAAAACCATTTCACTGGTCACGAACAGTGCTGAGCGCACAAGACCATGGAGGGCATGCACAGCTCGTGAGCTCTGGGGATGACTGGAATGCGATGGAAAAGAGTTTACCTTTTGTGCCTGAGGGAGCTGAAAAATAAGGGGAAAACAAAACAAAAAGAAAAATAGCAATCATTATATAAGAAGTGAAGATTAACTGTAAAACTTTGTTCAGCTGCATTGGCAAATGAAAAGACCATAATTGGGAGAAAAAGAGGAAAATAAAACTAAAGCCAAGTCATTTCCCAAAATAAAGCTTCAGTGCTGATTATTGCATCTGCTCTCTGAATCTGTAGTGTCAACAGATAGTCTGTGAGCAGGCATTTTGGGAATCACCATGCCTAGGCAGTTTGGTAACCTCCCTGCAAAGCTGGACATGAGATTCTGTCCAGTAGCCCAAAACACACACACTTTCAAGACCCAATTCCTTCTTCTTGTAGCCATCAGTTCCCACTGGAGGAGGGCTCACCAGACACATTTATGGTTGGCAGAGGGGAGGGAGCAAGAGCTATTGGTCTCTAGTGGTTACAGATCAGGGCTTCGAATTAATCTGGGCCAAATGTTGATTGTACCAAAGTTGAGAAACCCTGTTGTACATAAAGGTAAGACCGTTAGAAGTAGGTTATGCTTTGAAAGCCCATTTTCTTGCTTTGTGGCACATTAACCATTCCCTTTATTGGTGGTTAAGGAAGCATGCACAAGAATTTGTGCTTTTGAAGTAAAGCTGAAAATCTTAGAACAACAAAAAGGCAGTCAATCAATGCATAATATCTGGCATAATCGCTTTCCCAATGGCACAGGCAAGGAACTGAAGTCATAAACGTGCAGAAAGATGAACATTTACAAGATGCTATTGTCTATTTTTCTACATTGACACTATCAGGCTTAATGCCACAGTATTTGTGACATTATAGTACACAGTGTTTTAAAAAGCATTTTTCTAATCTGGAGTGGAATTAGTGTTATCTGCATATAAATACCAAATTGAAGAATTCATTTTTAAGACAAACTTCTTTCTTAGAGATTAACATTTATTGCCTATGAACTCATCATCAGGCACTGTATTAAGCCCTTTCTTTATATTATCAAATAAAATCATAGCAACTCAATACTAGGTACTCATATTATCCCCATTTTACAAATGAAAAATATAATGGAAATAGAAGTTATCTAATTATACAATGTCCCATAGATAATAAATTATAAAGCTGGATTGCCTGTCTTTAAAACACACAAATTCAAAGCAACTCCTACATTAACAAAGGCCACAAACACTTGAAAATTGTGACCACAGACTTTCCTGTCTCTAGAATTCAATATGGTTCTTTATTATTATTGATTTTGAGAGAGAGAGAGGAAGGGAGAGGGATAGAGAGATAGAAACATTAATGATGAGAGAAAATCATTGATCGGCTGCCTCCTGCACACCTCCTTCTGGGGATCCAGTCCAAAACCCAGGCATGTGCCCTGACCGGAAATCAAACCATGATCTCTTGGTTCCTGGGTCAACAACCAATCACTGAGCCACACCAGTTGGGCCTCTAATGTTTATAACATCAGAAATATGAGGAGATGCAAGACAACTAAGCCAGACCTCCTAGGACCCCCATTTGCATCTTCTTTCCCCTCATTCTTTTTGCCTTTGGAAGAACTAAGACCAGGGCTTTCTTGAACCCACCCTACAGCCCTGACCCTGTAGAGGAGCCCAGCAGAAGGCAGAAAGATAAATCCAGACCAACAAGATGCCTCAGGTCTCACAGACTTCTCCAGGAGGCGGAAGAATGCCCACGAAGGGCAGACCTCAACCTCTCCAACACATATTTTTCAAGCAACTTTATCCAGAAAGGTCTTCCAGTTTAAGAAGACAGGAATACCAGCGTGCTTTTTGGATTCTTTCCTCCCAGTTATGGCTGTGACTATGCAAAAGGAAGTTCACGAGTTCTTGCAGTGCTTCTCAAGCAGTCGGGAAAAAAAATGTATGGAGAGGTGAGAAATCGAGCTTAAAATGAGGAATCATTTAAAGAAAAGTCTCTTAAATATTAAACATCTTTTCACACAACGGAAAAGAAATCTTGGAAACGCGAACATTAGGGGAATGATGAATGTGTGTTTCCTTAGGAAAGCATTTGCGCTGAATCACAGCTATGTCATATGAAATGCACGGGGGGCCGTGAGAATTAGAAATGTTTGACGAGCTATAAAATAAATACCAAAGTTAAGCCCTGTGCAAACTGCTGGACTTGACAGGCCTCTCTGGAAGGAGACTTCCCTCTCTTTCTTGCTCTCTTTCTGGGAGTCTGATCTTCACAGAGCAGAAAACACCACTTTTTGCCTCACTCGGTTGAGCATATGGGAAGAAATCCTGGGGAGGAAAATGAGAGACCAAACCTCTGTGGTGATGTCCTCTGCTTACGGCTGCCCTCAAACTTTCCACAAAGCATATATTTTCCTCGAGAAATAGCTCATGAGAACAAAGAGCAGCTTTCCTATCAGAGCTTTTAAATAACATAAATTACAGCTTGCGATGCCCTAAACAGGTCGGACCACTGAGAAAGAGCCTCGGAATAGAACATAACAAATTCAGATTGGATCACTGGAAGCCACAGATGCTACTGCTTAGGAGTCGGCCCTGGAGGACATACCGTTCACTCAGCATGCACACGCAGTATGCAGGGCCCCCAGCTGGGAGCCAGGCCCCGGACACTGGGTCTGCCTTTGCCTCTGGCTGGAATCTTGTGGCCCATGCCTTCCAGCCATTGGCCAAGGTGCTGTTCTGTAAAAAGCAATGGTGGAGGGAGGGCTGGGAAACGGGCCAGATCTTGGATGGCCCGTAGGTGTTGTCTTGAGGGCCAAGTCTGACTGATTAGTAATGGCTGTCTGGAGGAGATCAACCTTCTCACATGTTGAGAAGGATTCTGAAGTTATGTCTGAGTTTTGTTAGAAAGAATGTAACAACCAATTAGCAATGTCTGTTGTGGGCTAAAAAATGAAGAAAAGCAAAACATATTCCTGGACATGATGATCTCGGAAGGTCTGAGCACATCTATAATTTTTATGTAATTATTTGTTTCATGTCTCTCTCCCACGAGGTCACGAGCTCCATGAGGGCATGAGAAGGATATCTGGCTTGCATGTAAGTCTCCATGAAGTTCTCTAAGCTGTGCCTGTGACTGGTGTTCACCTGTTAAAGAAGGCACTTTATTACCAGGGTATACCCAGGCTGGATGCCAGAGAAAGATAATTGAGGTAATCGCCTGGATGCCACAGCCCACTGCACCCCCACACACCATGTCGATAACCCAAGCAGATGGCTTTCAAGAAGAAAACAGATATTTCTGCCACAAGCATAGATACGAAACGCTTGGACTCCCATATGCCTGGCACAGGCTTCTGTATATGTTCGGATTGTCTCACCAACCCATGGATGTGCATAAAACCCGCATGGGAAATTCCCCATCACCATGGGGCCTAAGGGGAGGCAACTTCTCTTCCACAAAGGCCTCTTCTTCTTTAAGGCCACCTTGTCAGGCACTGCCTACGCAAGTTTCACCTCTCTGGGTCTGTTTCCTCACTCACTACAAAACGGTCTGTACAGGCAACTTCGGGTTCCTTCCAAGTCAAATGGCCCCAGATTAGATGATTCTATACCCAACTGTATACACCCTCCAGTCACTTTTTGCAAGGAAGGGTGAGGAAAGAAAGAAGTCATGGTGTGCTGTCAGCTTGCACATCCCTAGAGGAAAGCTGGGTGCAGGATGTATTCATGTGGCACTTCATGTTTGAACATGGAAAGACTGAGAATGTGTCATTCAAGAGAGAAGGAAGGAGAGGAAAGTGATGAAGAGGAAGGTGACAGGAATAATAGAAATGGCCACTCTTCAGTGAATATTCTCAATGGACCAGGCATTTGGCTAAGTGCTTTACTATTTTGAGCAATGCTGGTACTCACAGCGGACCTCTGGGTTAAATATTAGCATCATCCTCAGTTTATAAATGATGAAATGGATAATACATTTGACCTTTGAACAACATAGGTTTAAACTGCATGGGTCCACTTATTCATGTTTTTTGCACAGAAAAGGTTACTTTTTCTTCTTTATGATTTATTAATAACATTTTATTTTACCTAGCTTACTTCTTTGCAAAAATACCAAGATGTAATACATAAAACATACACAAAATAAAATGTGTTACTTGAAATTTTATGTTATCGGTAAGGCTCTGGTTGACAGTAGGCTGAAAGGAGAATCAAAAGTTATATGCAGATTGTTGACTATGCAGGGGTGGGGCACTTTGGGGTTAACACTCAGGACCCCTGTGTTGCTGAATGGTCAAATGTATTTAGAATGGCTAAGTACAAGTTCACCCAGCCAGGAGATGCTTGCGCAAAGGGCCAAAGTCAAGTCTATCTGCAGCCTACCTCTGCTTTAACCGTCAGGATCAAGATGCTGCTTCTCATGTAGACCAAGGGTGCTAGCACCAGGCTATGCCCTGAAGCCTTTGGGGAACCTCTCAGGCCATTGCATCTGGGCATCTCCCGTGTGAGAAAGGTGCAGTGAGTAATCCTGGCACCACCTCTTATGGGAGAGTCTGGATGGAGGACGGAGAATCCAGACTATCAGTTCTCTCAGCATGTAACATAGGATGTATGGTGTAGCCTAAATATTCACCTTGCCCTCTCCTGTCACAGACAGGGACACATGTTCTCTCCTCCTCCTGGGACCCTCCCTCCCCCCCACCTCCCTTGCCTAGCAAAGACCTCCACTCCTCTGGTCAGTTGTCATTGTCACAGAGAAGCCTTGTCTGACCTCACATATCATATGCCCTCATAATACCATGCTCATCCTATTCATAGCATAGTTACTACCAATTGCAATAACTGCCATTCTGTCCCCCTTTTTTTTGGGGGGGGGTGACAGAAACCCAACTTTCAGCCAGGCTCAGCTAAATGACTCTACTAGAGCTTGGTGTGGCTAAGTGATTCAGACATGGCCAATGAGATATCCATAGATATGGCTTTTCCAAATGATGTAAATAAAAGGATTTCCTCCAGCCTGCTGCCAGGAAGGGAGATATGATGGCTGGCATCCTAGTAGCCATTCTGAACTATAAGGTTATCTTGAGGGTGGAAACCACACACTAGGATGTTGAGTATAGTAGAAATGGCAGCCAATTATAATAGCCATCACATGTTATGCGACATCCTAAGTCCTTTACCTATATTAATTTATTGAAAACACAAAGGAACCTTATTAGGCAAGTTCTATTATTATCACAGTTTTGCAGAAGTTACAACTGTAAGGTCACAGAGCCAGAAAGTAGCAAAGAAAGGATTTGAGAAGGCAGAATAGTGAAAAGGCTTTTAAGTAATCTAGATGAGAGATGATGGACCAGGGTGCTGGTGGTGCAGGTGGCAGGCAGAGGTCTCTGTCTATTTGAGCGTAGAGATGATGGACTGGATGATAACCGAGAGGAGAGACATCAAGGATGTGTCCAAGGTATGTGGGCCAGGTAAATGCAAAAAATGAAACAGCTATTTACTGAGGGGAGAAAAACTATGGGGCAAGCGTATCTGAGGGAAAATATACCAAGTTCAGCTCTGTATAAAACTGGCAATTTTAAGATGTTTCTGAGAACTGCAGGCAGAGGTGTATGGCAGGCAGTGTGAGCCCTGTAAGTAGCAGACAAGGCCACCAAGGGAGAGCAGTGAGAGCCCACATCCAGGAACTGCATCGTGGAGGACTCCTCTGGCTCCAGGTCAGTATGCTGAGGCGGCTGGAAGGACTGTGGGGGGCTGCAGGTGAGTAGAAGGAGATGGGAGCACTCTCTGAGTCCCCAAAACTATACAAAGGTGTCTCAGAAAGAGACAGCGCTTCCAGCAGGGAAGGGAGTGCTTTGTTTTAACTTTCGTCATATACTTCGTTTCTATCTCAGAGTTGTACACAGAGCCATGGGGACAACTGAGAGGACACGCATTGCTCTTTTGCTCAACCAAGTTCTGGAATTGAGTGGGCTCCTTTTTAAAAATAAACTCCAATTAAAGATCTATTGATCAAAACAACACATTTCACTATAAAATATGTAAAGACCAAATGGGAAACAAAGTATTTTCTTGCCAACTGTGTAAAACAAAAAAAGCCTGGCCTACATATGTTTATCCTATTTGTAAAGCTGGCCCTTTGCCTCAGGCCTTATGAATGAGCAATACATCCCTGCTTGCTGCAAAGGTTCTTTGTGTTCTTTTTTTTTTTCTTGTACATGTTTGCATTTATAATCTTCCATTCTTCTTCATTAAGCAATGTGGACAAAATCCCTACTTCTCTATATATCAGAGGAAGTTCTGTTAATTGGCTCCAACTCCAAAAACTAGGCCAAGCAGGGGAAGGTCTCCGATGAGCTGAGATTTTGCAGCATAGGTTCTGTCCCACATCCATCCACTCCCACCATCACACAGCAAGCCACCATTGTTGCCCATCTGACTCCTCACTTTTATTCCTCCCTCCAGTCCTTTCTCTTTATTGCATCCAGAATGATCTAGCAGTATAAGCCTGTTACTTTCCCAGCCCTGGTGCCCAAGCCTCCTTTGCTGCCTCAAAGCCTTTGTGTGGCTTTCTCTGATTGGCTGATGCTCCATCCCCTGACCATGTCAATTCCCTGACACCTTCTCCCACCACAACCCCACCTCACTGAGTCCTACCCATCTATCAGATTTTAGTTCTGATGGCACCTCCTCTGACAGGAGCCCTATATCAACCCCACTGTTTTTCTATGACATCGTCTTGCTTATTCCTGTCTTAGCATTTAGTATATTCTGTAATCTTATTTGTTACCTCCCCACCTGAAAACTTAAGATCCATCCAAGGGCTGTATCTCTTATTCATAGGTTTATCACCAGGGACTAGACACGTGCTGTATCTGGCCCTTGGTAAGAATTTAGTTCAAAGGAGAGAGGAAAAAGAGAAAAGGAAAGGAAATGTGAAGGAAGGAAGAATGGTTGGGGAGAGAAAGAAAAGAAACTAAAAAAGAGAGAAGACAAGAAAAAAGGAGGTAGGAAGAAAAGAAGGAAGGAAAAGGAAGGGAGGAAAAAAGGAAAGGAAGTGGGAAGGAAGGGATGAAAGAAGGGAGGGCCTTGGAGTTTGGTAGGCTAGGTTTCAAATCCCACTCTACCACTTCCTAGCTGTGAGGACTGACTTGGGCAGCAACATATCTCTGAGCTCTGAATTTCTCACCTGGAAGATAACAGTAACAACACCATTTCATGGGATTGGTGTGAGGACTAAATGAGATCAATACATGCCCGAGTCTCATGACTTCCATTAACCCCTTGCCATGGATGGTGATGCCAATGACGGAGGAAAGGATGGAAGCAGTGGCAGAGACAGACAACTTTCAGAGTGCAAGATGAGAACAAAACAGGGTCAATAAAAGAAAATAATTTTAACTGGCTTCTCTATTTTAAAATTATTCAATTCCATATTTAAATTTTTGTCCACATCCCCTAAGTCAGAGGTTCTCAACCTGTGGGTCGCGACCCCTTTGGGGGTCAAACGAGCCTTTCACAGGGGTCGCCTAAATACATCCTGCATATCAGATATTTACATTATGATTCATAACAGTAGCAAAATTACAGTTATGAAGTAGCAACAAAAATAATTTTATGGTTGGGGGTCACCACAACATGAGGAACTGTATTAAAGGGTTGTGGCATTAGGAAGGTTGAGAACCACTGCTCTAAGTCCTTCAAGCCTCATTAGAAAGACTCATGGGAGAGAATGGTATCTATGTATTCCAAATGGTCTTGCTTTTGACAGTTCGGATATTATCTTACCTGACCATAGACCAGCGATTTTCAACCTGGTGTGCTACAAGAATATTTAACATATGCAATACCTGACTATTCAGTCAAGGCACTGACCTCTTTTCACTTAGATTGTCAAATAAAAAAAAATGACAACAGCCAACATAACAATAGCCATCTGGTGTGAATGAGTCAAAATTATACCTTTTTTTTTTTTGTCAGATGGGCAAAAATTTTAATTTTTGGTGTGCCACAGAATTTTTGTAATTAGTTTATGTGTGCCATGAGATGAAAAAGTTTGAAAAACACTTCTGTAAACATTTTATTAGTGATTTCTCAACATCTAGTTTGGGGTATAGATGAAACTTTAACTCATTTTTCCCAACAATATGTTTAAAAAATAATATATATATTTGTAACACACAGCTATTTTAAAGTGTTCCTTTAAGAAAAATCTCACAAGCAATGCATGCTCCTTGTAGAAAATTAGATATAAAAGATAGGCAAGGAAGACATTTAATGCCACCTGTGATGCTAATATCTATTGTTGACCTCAGGTAACATGTTAAATGACTGTGCAGTATTCAATTATTTAAATATATAATAAATTACTTATTGAATTCCTTGTTATTAGCTATCTCAATTGTATTCACCTTGTCACTAACATGAATGACACTGTAATAAACATCCTTGCAATAAATGTCCATATAGTGAAATTGTTGTATATATTCTCAACTTTTTGAAGAGTTGAATTACTAGTTAAAGGACGTTCTATATTTTAGTCCAAATGCCTCAAGAAAATCTGCCTTAATTTATACTCTGACCAGAATTCTGTCTTTCTAATTCTCATCTCTCCACTCCTAAGTCAACACTATGCACTATTATTTTAAAAATTCTTCCAGTAATTTTTAAAAATAGATTATATGGATGGGCCTTTTCCATGGTCCAAATAAGTTACAGACAGAGAGAATACTCACATTCAAAATTCCCGAACAACTAGTCTACTGCTTGGCCCACTGCAGAGTAGCTACCTCATGTTATTTAGTAGAAAAGAAGTGGACTGATAACTAAAGATCAGATTTTTCAAACTTAACTTTGGATAAAAAAAATCTGTTGTGTTGTTGTTCTTGTTGTTGTTTTTGCAGTAGAGCCATGCCTGGATGAAAGGCAAGGCTGCATAAATTACTCACTTGATGGCAGACATTTTGGGGGATGCTGGAAAATGTGAATTATTAATGGGCAGACCAGAAAAATTCTCACATTACATATAGCTAAGCCTATCGGCTGGAGGAAAACCCTAGACATTTTGCTCACTATAATGTTCTGAATATTCTCAAAATAAGAAGTCATTTCTCATCAGGCTTGGACTCTGCATTGTATTGGAAAAGTAAGTTTCCAATTAAAATTGTCATTCTTCACCCTTACTTTGGGTGGTCATCTTGCTAAAAAATTACCTGGAATTGGGGAGCGCATGGTCCTGAGAGAACACAGGTTGGTAGAATCAAAGGAAATTTGGCAAAGTCCAGATAAAACCCCCCGGATGCGTTTGTATTTCCTGCTTGGAAACCACATCAGTTCACTTGGCAGTCCAGGGGTCAGTTTACATTAAGGAGAATCTGATAGGGAAGGAAGTTCTTTTCTGCAGGATTCATTTTGGAAATATCTGAACAGGATACAAAATCATTCAGACCTTCTCCTGAACTCCCACCCTACCAGTGTCACTTTTCAACATTGTGACTACTTCCAGTTGGATGCTCTAAGCTCCTGGTTTTAATTAAAACTTAATTTGCAAAAATGTTTCATAATTTATGCATGTCATGTAATTCCTCTGAGACTATGAACTTGGAGCCAACACGGGGACATATAAGGAGACATTTTACTGAGAAGGTTGGGGGAGGAAAGGGAGGTAGTAAGAGAAGTACCAACAGGGGTGCGACAGAGGAAGGTACTGGTACTTTCTTTCAGCCTCCCACAACCTGGATCTGAAGCCACCTGGGAGAGACATGGGCCTTGATATCTAAAAGCAGAGAGCACATATGGCTTGTCATAGTCTCAGAGAAACAGAAAATTCAGGAATGACCAGAAGGCCCTCCAAGGAAGACCTACCACGGGATATGGTGAGCCAAAGAATTTGAAATCCTTCAAAATAGATGAATGAGTTCCCCTCTCCCACAAAGGAGGCATAAAAAAACCCTCAGAGGAAGGGCAGGGATCAGCAGAAACTCTCTCTGTAGACAGAAGCATCGGCTGGCACCATTATTTCTTTTGTTGTGATCTCCTTCAACTTGGCTGGTCCAGTGTGGGCAGCCACCAAATCTGTCCTTCTCCATTAACCTGGGTAACACCCTTCACCTTGCCCTGCCATTCCTCTGAGATCCAGCCCCACCCAACCCACTTGCACTAGCCATAGCATTTTTCAAGTGACTCCAGACCCACCACATATAGCGGCCAACCTTGATTCCCACCACAGGCTTTCTCAAGTAGTACCAACTCAGCATGAGCATCAGATGGTCTCAGCTCACACTACAGCCTTTTCCAAGCTCAGCATAAGCAGAAATCTTCCTTGGTTCTTAAGTAGCCTTTCTAAAGCTGCTCCAAACCCAGAACAAGTGGAAGCCAGCACTGGCCCATACTAGAGCCCCTCCCAAGAAGCTCCAGACTGGAAACACCCCCCAGCCAGCTTTGACCCCCAGCAGAGCCCCACCTAAGAAGCTCCACAACCAACATACCTGATAGGGGACCTGAATGGCACCAAAACAACTCCCTCTCTCTGTAGAGACAACCCCACACACCAGATCATCTAGGGTCAGCCCCACCCACTGGAACACCAACAGTGATTGCAGTTCTACTATAACAGGAGGACACACACAATCCACAAAAGGGACATGCCTGGGGCACCTGGCTCTAGTGAGCCCCGGGCATTGTGCTACTGAGACCCACCAGATGCCTCCTACAGAAGGCCAATATTTTCAAGACTGAGAGATATAGCAGATCTACCTAATACATAGAAACAAACATAGAGAGACAGCCAAAATGAAGAGAAAAAGGAATAAGGTCAGGACAAAATTCCCGAGAAATAACTAAACAAAAATGAATATAAGCAATCTACCAGAAAATAATATGAAAACTGGTTATAGAAATGCTCAATGAATTCAGGAGAATACATGAATTTAGTGAGAATTTCAACAGAGATAGAAAATGTAAAAAAAAAACAAAAAAAACAATCAGAACTAAAGAACAAAATAACTGGAAAAAAATGCATTATAGGAAATCAGCAGCATATGAGATGATGCAGGAGAATGAATGGATCAGCAATCTTTTAGATAATGTAGTAGTAATGACCCAATCAGAACAGAAAAAAGAAAAAGAATAAAAATAAATGAGAATAGTCTAAAGGAACTCTGCCACAACAGCAAGCATAACAAAATTCACATTATAAGGGTACCAGAGGAAAGGAAAGAGAGAAAGGGACAAAAATCCTATTTGAAAAGTTCCCTAACCTGGTGAAGAAAACAGCCATCCAAATTTAAAAAAAGCACAGAGAGTTCTAAACAAGGAAAATCCAAAGAGGTCCATACCAAGACACATCATAATTAAAATACCAAACGTTGAAGACAAAGAGAGAATCTTAAAAGCAGCAAGAGAGAAGAAGCTAGTTTAAAATAAGGGAACCCTCCATAAGACTATCAGGTGATAAAAGAATAAAATCTACAACCAAGAATGCTCTAACCAGAAGGGTTATCATTCAGAATTGAAGGAAGGATAAAGAATTTCTCAGTTCTAGCTGGTTTGGCTCAGTGGACAGAGCATCAGTCAAGGGCACATGCTCAGGTTGTGGGCTCGAAATCTAGTAGGGGGTGTGCAGGAGGCAGCTTATCAATGATTCTCTCTCATCATTGGTGTTTCTACCTCTCTCCCTTCCTCTCTGAAATCAATAAAAATATGTTAAAAAGAGAAAAGAAATTTCTCAGAGAAGTAAAAGCTAAAAGAGTTCATTACCACTAAACTAGTATTATAATAAATGTTTAAGGGACTCCTTTTTAAGTAGAAAAAAAAGGCCACCACTAAAAATAATAAAATATAAGGGAAAAAAACAATCCCATTGGTAAAGGCAAACTTTTATTAAAAATAGAAGATTAATCAATTAAAAAGCTAGCATGAAGGTTAAAATAGTAGGTTCATGTGTGTAAGTACAATAATAAAGAATACACACACACAAGCTGTAAAATACATTGTCAAAACATCCAACATGGTGTGGGGGTCTGAGTAAAAATATGTATTGCTTTTGGATTACATTCAAATCTAAGCAACCATCAACTTAAAAATAGACTACTATAAACATAGGTGTGCATATATGATTCTTATAGTAACCACAAACCTATAACCTATAATGGATACAAAAAAAATAAAGAGAAAGAAATCCAGGCATATCACTAAAGAGTCATTAATGTACAAGAGAATAGAGTAAGAGAAAAAGAAAGGCACAGAAAAGACGAAGCGAATAAAAGAGCAGAGAAAACCTACAAAATCCACCAGAAAACAATAAAATGGCAAAAGTATATACCTATCAATAATTACTGTAACTGTAAATTGACTAAATGTTCCCATTAAAACATATAGGGGAAATTGATGCATAAAAAAACATGACTTGTGCACATGTTGCCTAAAAGAGACTCACGTTTAACTGAAAGACACACAGACTGAAAAGGATGAGATGGGAAAATTTATTTCATACAAATGGAAACAAAAAGAAAGCTGGAGTAGAAACACTTATATCAGACAAAAAAGACTTTAAAACAAAGACTGTAATGAGAGACAAAAAAGGGTATTACATAATGATTAAAAGATAAATTCTGCAAGAGGATATAACATTTGTAAACACCTACATACCCAACATAGGAGTATTTAAATACATAAAGCAAATATTAAAAGACATAAAGGGAGAAATTTATAGTACAAATATTAATGGTACTTACATAAATGAATAGATTACCCAGGTAGAATATCAATAAGGAAATATTATCCTTAAATGATACATTAGATCAGATGAACTTAATCCATGTCTATAGAATACTCCAACCAAAAAAAAAAACAAAACCCAGAAAACACATTCTTATTAAATGCACAAGGAATATTCTCCAGGGCAGACACACATAGGCCACAAAACAAATCTCAGTAAATTTAAGAATATTAAAATAATATCAAACATCTTTTCTGATCACAATAGTATGATGCTAGAAATCAATTACAAGAAAACTGAAAAAAAAGAAACACCCACAAATACGTAGAAAGCTAAACATGATACTAAACAATCTATGGGCTAACTATGAAATCAAGGAGGATATAAAAATATCTTAAGATAAATGAAAACACAATGATCCAAAGATCAATAGATGAATGGATACATAAACACACTAAAATATTCCTTAGCCATAAAATAGAATGAAATCTTGCCATATGCAACAACATAGATGGATGAACCTAGAGGGTATTGTGCTAAGTGAAATAAGTCAGAGAAATACAAATGCCATATGATTTTACTTATATATGGAACCTAAATAAAATAAACAGAGAGAGACTCATAGATACAAAGAACAAAGTAATGGTTGCCAAACAGAAGGAAGGAGAAGGGATGGGTGAAAAAGGTGAAGGGGAATAAGAGGTACACACCTCCAGTTTAAGAAAAATAGATCATGGGTATGTAATGTACAGCTAAGGAAGAATAGTATTATCATAATAACTTTGTATGGTGACAGATGGTACTAGACTTACTGTGGTGATCACATGGTAGGGAATATAAAAGTCAGATCACTGTGTTGTACACCTGAAACTAATATAATATTGTATGTCAACTTTACTTTAATAAAAAAAAACCCTCAGAGGAAAACTATAATGAAAACTCAAGAGTCTGGAATGAAACCATTACTTCACTCAACAGATGTCTTCAAGAGAGAATTTTCAGATCTGCCAAACTGTTGAGACACAAAGAAATCTATATAGCAAGTTAACCAGAAATATTGGACCCCCAAGAAAGTCGACCAGAAAGACCCTCCCCTCAACACATATCTTTTGTTAATTGTAAAATGAATGAATCTTAAGTCACCCTGCATATCTGCAATGGAAAGTGTATATAGACACCATAGAACCTGGGAAAAATTTGAAGGGGCCAGAAATGAAGGCAAAACACACTCCACGCACTCACAATGTCAGAGCTATATTTTTTAGTGGCCGAAAAAATATTTTGTTACATATTTCAGTGTAGATAATCTGTATCTCTACTTCATCTTCATTTCTATAACTTGGAGTCAATTTGGTCCTGGACATTTTTCTGTCTCCTATGACAAACTTAATAAACTATGAAATAAAAGCAGAAGGCTACGTAGTTCTTTCATTCATTAAGCCTGTATCTCACATGAGTGAACACATTATATAAATAGTCAAGGGTGAAGGTGTGGGTGACATACAATCCTCTGTTAGTGTTTTCAATTGGGGGATCCTTCAGGAAACTTCCAGTTCTGTGATTCTAGTCTTAGAGGAGTTCTTTTCTATGAACATTTCCTTTTCTTACATATTGTTTCACCTTGGCCCATCAGCAAATCTACTTTATATTCACCTGAACAGAGAAAAAAATGCCAAAGCCATGTGTTGAATATTAGTTCTCTTTTTTGCATCTAAGAATTGTTCAAGTCAAGACGGGAGCCTATTTACGAACAATGAGAGCTTTCACACGCTGAGTGTTCACTGTGAGCCAGGCCAGGATCTAAGGGATCTAATGCATCCTTATGAGAAATTCTCATGACAACTGAAGGGGTCAAATGCAATTACCTGTATATATTATAAAAATGGAAAAACTGAGACTGACTCCAAACCTTGTTTTCTGACCCAATAGTATAAACAATTCAAATAATCCAACTGGTCTTTTCCTAAAAACTTAGAATAATCTATTCATGGATAATGAAGGGAACACAGAGTAAAAATAAAGTTGTCTGCTTGCCAGCAGAGGAAGAGAGGACTTTGTCCTCCTCTCAAGCCTGCTGACACAGTGATTTCTCTACTACTTCAGACTTGTTTTGGTCATGTCTAGAAAAAAGAAGGCCTATTAATATGCTGGGACTGCTGATCTCTCAAACTACATTTTGCACCCCAACCCCCAAATCTGGGGTCTGGCAATCCTTAAAGCACATTTTGCCAAACACATGTTCCTATAATTTTGAAGTCCATGTGTATTTCCATTGGAATTTTTCTTATGGTCTTGATTAACTTACAATTAAGTCATAAAACAGAGTAACCTTTTTCTCTTAGTTAAGAAAGTCAGGTCTTAACAGTGACACTTGGGTCCAAACCTCAAAGAGGCCAATATGCTTCTGAAGTTCTCACTTAAAAACTAGAGGAATCCAAATGCCAAGACCCGAGTATAAGAGTATAAAAGTATAAGACCACTGATAATGAATACATAAGTTAGGTACCATGGTTAAACATATTTTTAAAGAGCATAAAAAGAGAGCTATCACACAATAAAATTTGATTTAATATAGCATCATATTTAAATAAAAATTATCTCAATGTCATATCCAATAAATTTTCACTCTCTTTAAAAATTTAATTTTTAAGATAAGCATAATTATCTGGTGAAAATAATTCAAACCCAACATATTTTTAAATGTGGAATATAAATGAATAAATGGAACAATTTCATTAGATAATCTTGAGGATAAACAAACTAATCATCATCATCATCATCATTTTATATTTTAATTTTTCCATACTATGGTCACAATGGAATAACTAGTATTGGATTAGCCCTTCTGACACAAACAACTTGATATCTAGACAAAAAACAAAAACAAACAAAAAAAACCCACCTTTGATATTGGTCAACAATTAGCACAGACTTTGCTTTATAAACAAAGACAAAAAGTGAGGTTAGACTCATGATCATTCCAATACTCTCTCTGGAGTTGTTAATAAGACCCTAGAGAAGGGCCGGTGAGCCCAAGCAAAGCATGGTTTGTGCTGAACTGAAAAAGAATGAATCACAGTTGAAGCCTGGATGGCTTTAATTTGCAAGGTGGAACACCAGAGAGAGAAAGCTATATAGATAAAGAGATCCATAAATCTACTGAGAGAGCCTCTTGAATTTTTAATTTAATATTAAAATGAACATATACAGGGTGAGGCTGGGCAAAGCACAATTACAGGAGGGAGGAGGGGATAACTGTTATAAAGATGTAAACTAAAAAAAAATTTCTATTGGGCCTCAAACATGGCTGGGAACTTACAAGTTTCAACCAGCCAGTATAGATCACCTTGTTAAATACCTAAGGCATTCAATAGGAACCCCTAAAAGTTCATGTCTAGAATTAGAACTAAACTAGCCCTCGAGTAAAAGATGCACCATACATGTTTAACAAAGCCTAAAAACAGGTATTGCAAGGGTTAGTCGGATACATTGTTGTGCCCAGATTTCAAGGTTCCCAAGAGCCCACCAGGGAGCCAGCGAGTCCGATGCAAAAGCAAAGAGTCATTTATTTCAAACCTAGGTTTGGCTCCCCTGCCACACTCACCGATGCAACGGCAAGCCCCGGTGGCCGAGAGAGAGCGAGGCCTGACGGGACCGGGGGGTTATATAGGGGGGTGGAGTGAGGGCAGGAGAGGGGACTGTGGGACCCGCTGATTGGCCAGGCGCGAGTCGGTACAGGATGTGGTCATAGTGATGGCGTGCACTTCCCTTGATTATTATTGGTTAGTCCAGAGAAATCTGGGGTGTG
>NW_006284347.1:1660957-1666066 GCF_000327345.1 Myotis davidii | reverse complement strand
GCTCGGATCCCCGGCCCCAGTGCGGGCAAGCGGGGAGCCGACCACAGGGGAAGGGCTCCCCCGTGGTCGGTCGCTGCCCAGCACCCCTCGGCCTGCCGCCGGCCACGCAGCCGCAGCCGGTCCGGACACACGGAGCCAGCGGGCGCGGAGGGATCCAGAGCCCAGCGGCCAGACTCCTCCTCCCGCAAGACTCAACACTGTTTAAAGAAAAACAACAAAATCCAGACACACAACAACATAATGCCCACTATCACCATACAAACAGAAAACTATAACTCATAAAAGGAAAAACAGTCAGTAGAAATATACTCAAGAATAATATAATTGGAAAATCTGGACTATAACTCAGCTATTAGAAATGTAATCAATAATATACATGAAAACTGAACATTATAAAGAGAGAAATAAAATTTAAAATCGATGTAAAAAACAGTAAAAATCAAAACCAAATAGGATGCTTAGAGTTGAAAAGTACATATTTAAAATGTCTACTGGATGATGCTTAACAGTAAGTTATATATTTCAGAGGAAGATATCAGTGAACCTGAAGACAGCAATAAAAGTTATTGAAACTGAAATGTAGAGAGAAAAAAGAAAGGTGAAGAATTGCAGTAACCAATGGGAAAATATCAAGTAGATAAATATATGTGCAATTAAAAGTCCAGAACTGTGTGATATTGGGAAGGTAAAGAAGAATAATTACAGAAATAATGGCTATATATCTTAAATTTGATAAAATTTATAAACACGCCAATCTGATAAGCTTAATGAATCTCAAGCAAGATGAATACACACAAAAACAATACCTAGATTCATTATAATAAAATTGCTGAAAACCACCCATAATAACAAAATCTTAAGGACAAGCAATACAATAACAGCAGATAGATATAGGAACAATGCAAGAAAGATGATAATAGAGCAATTGTCTTAAAGTACTATAATAAAAACATAAATGTAGAATTCTGTATCCAGTGAAAATATCCCACCCAAAACAAAGTAAAATAAATTGTTCTCATATAAAACAAAATTCTGCGAAAGTATTTTGAACCACATATAGGCTAGCACTCTAGAAAAGATTAAAGAAAGTTCTTTAGGCCAAAGGAAAATGATTCCAGATGGAAACTTGAATCTATACAAAAGAATAAATAACAGCAGAAATGAAAAAAAAAATGGGTAAATGTATTTCTTCTCACTTTTTAATTAATTGTTTTAAGCAACATGAAAAAAGTACATTGTGTTGGGATAATAATATATATGAAGTAAAAAGTATAGTAATAGCACAGATGATGGAAGGGGGCATGGCATATACTATTGTGAGTTGCTTCCACGTCTATAAAGAAGATGGACTGTGAGAAGTTGTAGATGCAAATTATCACCTCAGAGCCACCACTTAAAAGTCACAACTAAGAAGTATAGCTAGTAGGCCAATCATGAATATAAATCACAAGCAGCATTAGAAAATATTTTGAACCAAATGAAAATGAAAACACAGCATATCAAAAGTTGTGCGATGTGGCTAAAAAAATTGTTAGGAAGCAACATATACCTTTAAGTGCTTATATGGAAAAAGAGAAAAGTTTACTATCAATGGTAAAAGCTTCACCTTAAGAAGTTTGGGAAAAAAAGATAAAATTAACCACAATATAATCAGCAGAGTGGAATACTAAAAAAAAAAAAAAAAAATAAGAGCAAAATTAATGCAACAGAAAAACAAACAAACAGAAGAGTAAAAACTAAAGGCTGGTTCCTTAAAAATAGTTTCTAAAAAAAAAAAAAAATACCTGATGCTGGCCAGCGTGGCTCAGTGGTTGAGCATCAACCTATGAACCAGGAGATCACAGCTCAGTTCCAGGTCAGGGCACATTCCTGGGTTGTGGGCTCGATCCCCAGTGTGGGTCATGCAAGAGACAGCCGATCAATGATTCTCTCTCATCATGATGTTTCTCTCTTTCTCTCCCTCCCCCCTCCCTCTCTGAAATCAATAAATATATTTTAAAAAACACCTGAAAAAGTGTACAGCTAGACTGATAACAATTGCCAATATCTTCAGTAAAAGAGGAGATAGCACCATATATCCTAAATACATTAAAATAATAAGAGAAGTTTATGAATATCCTTATGGCAATAAATTCAACAACTTAAATAAAATGGACAAATTCCTTAAAAGACAAATGAGAAAAAGTGATATAAGAAAAATAAAATCTATAAAGCCCCATATCTACAAAAGAAAAATAATTTGGAATTAAAATCTTCTCCCTCAAGAAAGCTCCAGGCCCAAATGTTTTCATTAATAAATTCTAACAATATTCAAGGATAAAATCAGCAACCTTACACAAACTTTGTCATAAGATAAAGATGGAAATACTTCTTAACACATTTTATTAGATTAGTATTATCAAACTTGACAAATTAAAAAAACTACTACAGACTGAAATCCCGTGTGAATATAGAAACAAAAATCCTTAATAAAATGTTAGCAAACTGAATTTAGCAATATTTAAAAAGAAAAAAAAGGTGATCAAATAGTGTTTATCATAAGAATGTAAGATTATAATCTACATATATAAAAGCCTAAGCAACCAAACAACCAAACGACCAGTCAACCAGTTGCTGACACACACTGACCACCAAGGGGCAGACGTCCAACACAGGAGCTGCCCCCAGGTGGTCAGTGTGCTCCCACAGCCAACCTCCTACAGTCCCTTTCCCCAGCCGGCCTCCCCTAATCGGCCCTGATCACCAGTCAGGCTGAGGGATCCCACCCATGCATGAATTAGTGCACCGGGCCTCTGGTATTCTTATAATTGATATTAATTGGCATAATTTACCAGATATGGAAGATTGCATATTCCAGGGTGAGCCATAGCAATATCTCCCAGGCCATGTTCAATTTACAATGTAATCTTTTCACTCCTGTAAAGTACTGGGATCTATGTCCCTACCTCTTGAAATTGGTAAGACCTTTGTGATTGCCTCAATCTAGATGGTGTGGGGGAAATGGCACCATGTGACTTCTACAGATAGATTATAAACATGTCATGCACTTCTGCCTTGCTCTGGAGACCCAGCCCCCATGCTGTGAGGAAGCTTAAATTAGCCCATGCAAAGCAACCACATAGAAAGATGATGTAGGTGTGGCCAGTATAAGTATACAGATGATCGCTCATCTGATGTCCTAGCCATCAGCCAGTATTAACCATCCGACATGTGCATAAAGGTGCCTCTGGGTGATACTAGTACCCAGTGATCAATGCACCTTGAGCTTTGAGTCTTCTCAGCTAGGACCTCAGATGTCTTGGAGTGGAGCTGAGTTAACCTTAATGTCCCCTGTCCAGATTCCTGCCACAGCATTTGTGAATGTCTGAAAGTGGTTGTTTCACACCACTCTGGTTTGAGGTGTTCATTAAGCAGCAATAGTAATAGAAAGTAGATGCCATGATTTCCATTTTATAGAAGAGGAAACTGTACCTAAGTTAGTGTGGGTGGCAAGTATCAGAGCCAAGGTTTCAACTTGCTTTCTTTGCCAGGTCACCACCCTCTACAGGCCTAGACAATAGGCTCCTGAGTATGGTACCAAGTCATTCATTCAGTTCCAGCTCAGGGCTCATAGACACTTAGTCCTATCATTACCAAGATGATGATCTAGCCCCCTAATCACCTTGCTTCTCTCAAGAAGATACCTGAAGTCATGGTCTTGCATGTATGGGTCACACAGCCAAAACCACCTCACTATTAAACCTTTAGCAAAGACATATCGTCAATGTCTACATTTGCAAAGCTCAAGTAGCTCAATCAGCCATGAATTCTGGGCATTTATACAAAAGTTGGTTGAAACATGAGCTTACGGAACTCCGGCCAAACAGCTGCAAAGAGCACAGGAGGCAGAGGAATAAAACCTGTTGCAGTCTTGGCTCCCACTTCAGTGCTGCTCAGGAGATACCGGAGGGGGACCAGCAAGTCTTTATGGTAACAGGACAAAAATAATTGATTCGTTTCCTTCCTAGAAAGATGACTGCATTCAGGAGAGATGAAATGGGTCAGCATTTACTATTTCCTATCGTCTTTTTCTCTGCTCCCCCCACAACCTCACATGTCTTTTCACTCTTTATACAAACATCAGCTTATCCTCCACAGAGGATCAAGTCCTCTACACCAAACTTGAGCAAAATCTCCACAGACGCGGAAGAAAAGTAGTAGGATGTGAGTAGACTCCGAGGTTGTTAGATGTGGAAGGGAACTAGAGGGAACTGCTGCTTTTTGCCTGAACAGAACCTGCCCCTTCTTTTGGTAGGAGCACTTTGATTCACCTGTGAGACAAAACCTATCCCCTACTCTTAGGTCTGTGGTGGGACTGGGGCTGACTCCATTCTCCCCCAAACCCAAGGGTGACCTGTGACCTGCCCCTGGCCAATCAGAACCCTCCATCCAGCTGATCACTGTGATTAGTTCAGGCAGAGATAAGCCTGTAGCCGAAGCCATGAGAGTCAGCACCAGGGCCTTAGCTAGTACCAAAGGAGAGAGATTTCTTCTGGAGCAAAGAGCTCCACTAGCAGGGAATAAGCCTGGCCCTGCTGGGGCAGTCTTGACATGGCAAAGGGAGAAGAGTTTTACTTGAGAATAAATCCACACAGAGGAAAACAGAGCCGAGAGATGGCAAGAAGCAGGTTCCTAACAACATCTGGGCACCTAGATCCAGCCACACCTACACAAAGGGATATGCACTCTGACACTTCAGTTTTAGGATTCAATAGGTTCTCCTTAAGCACACAAGTCTGGCTGAGCTGGATTTCCTACACAACCAGAGATCTGATTCACTAAGACAACAGGTTGTCACCTATCTGTACCAGTGGTTCAGGAAATTTGCTTCATGAGCCTCCAATTCTGAGACTGAGCAACAGGGGCCCAATTTAATCAGAGCTGCTCTTTATTTTACATATGATGGCTGTTATGATTTCATTTAATAAAAGAGCTTTGCTAATTAAGAAGAGAAAAAAAGGCAGCTATTCAGTTTAGCCACGTTATTTTAGCGGTCCAGGAAACCGGAGCGGCTTTCACAAAGCAAGCTCCGGACAGGAGTATGCCTGGTCTCTCCTGATCCATCCAACA
>NW_006284347.1:1647472-1660916 GCF_000327345.1 Myotis davidii | reverse complement strand
GCCAAGCTACCCAGGCTGCTCAGATCAGCTTCGGATCCTGCTTCTGGGATGGAAGCAGGTCTGTGACTTCGAGGCATTTCACCCCAGCCTATAGGAGAGCCCAACATGGACCTTGGCATTGGTTACCTACACACCGGTGAGTGCATGCTCTGGGAAAATGTCACTGGTGTATTCTTCCCAGAGAGTACCATGCATCACAGGCACCCAGGGAACCAGCCAGTAAGTAGAAGACAGTACCATCCGTCATCATGGTAGGTTTCCGCCTACCTGCAGTAAATGAGGTGGCTGCTTGAGGGAGGAGGAGAAGGGGTCAAAGGAAAAGTTGTGGAACCTACAAAGCACCAAGGAGATGCAGTTTTTGTATGTGACTCGTGCTGGCCTGGTGAGGAAGTCCCACGTGTTTGGCAGGGAGCAAATGTTTTCTGTACCCACTGCCTGTCAGAGGAAAGGGTGGAAAGGGTAGGACTTCTATTCAGTTTTTTGAAATACTGGTTCGGTTTTGATTAGGCTATTGGAATCTACCATCTTTAAATTTTCTTTTTAAAAAAAAGCAAAATCTGGTCAGTTTTTGAGACAAGTTCATTAAGTTCCATCTGTCTCGATGTGGCTGCCCTCTATTTTGAAGTGGGGGAAAAAAGAGAGAGAATCCAAACTTGCAATAATGTCCTTTTAATTGAATAAACCAACAGTTTTCTCATCCTAATGAGCATAAACTGTTTGCAGAAAAGATTTTAAATTACCCAGAGTGATTACTTTAAATGCACAGTTTGGTTAAAAGCTACAGTCATAAATAATTAATTTTTCTTTTTAAAAGAATTATGCAAATTTAAGCCACGAGGCTAAAAATGGAAAATGTCTAATCACATGTGAATTGAGCTTGCATTTCTCTTCCTTGCTACTTCATCTCCATTTTCCCACCTTTGCAGCTGTTCTGAATACAATTACTACCTGTCCTCCTTACATCCTGGTCCAGGATGGTTCCTATGCCTTCTGACAACTCTTTACATTTCACTGAAAACTGAGTGAGACCAAGAGAGGGGCCTGAACAGCTTTGTGTCTTGCCCCAAATCATGCCATTAGCAAGTCCTTGTTGATGGAGGGAAAGCAGCATCAACTGCTCAGGGCCTGTTTCCTAACCATCTACGCTGCACAGCCTTTCTGCCAAGGGAGCAGACTCAGAGGAACAAACTCCTCTCTTTGGTTTTGTTATGTTAATCTTCACCTGAGTATATTTTTTTCCCCCTGATTTTCAGAGAGAGTGGGTGGTGGGGAGAGAGAAAGAGAAACATTGATGTAAAAGAGACACACCAATCGCTTGCCTCCCACATGCTCCCTGACTGGGGCTGGTTGATTGAACTTGCAAGCCTTGGCCAGAAATGGAACCCCGAGACCCTGTGGTGCAGGGGCCAATGCTCTAACCACTTAGCACACCAGCCAGGGCAGAACAAACTTCTCTTTAAGGAACTTTATAGACTATCCATAATAGAAAGGTAGATAAAAACGTAAGAATAAAGATTAGACAGTGAAATCTTCAAGTCTCTGGAGGTAGTGGCTGGTTAACAGTACACAGTGGGAGACAACATAGAATCCAGGGTTCTGAGTTTGGGGTCAGACAACCTAAGATGCCACAATCCCTTTCACTCTGCAGGGCACTGCCTTGCGACAGAGACACCCCTGAGCATAACCAAGAAACAGAAGCCTTTTCTAGATGGGGCTGCTGCCACAGGACCACAGGACACATGGCAGGGCCAACTCCATGTGGAGCGCTGTACAGTGGCAGCAAGACCAGGCCCCAGCGGTGGGAATGGTGATGGATGGAGGGGTGAGCTCCAAGTGCAGAGACGCTGAGATGTGTCTGGCTGCTATTCTAGCTGCCAGGGACCTTGTGTACAGGAAGGGAGGTGCGGGGGCTTCCATCACTGAGGAAGACAGAGGTGGGCGCTCGGGGCAGGAGGAGAAGGGGTCAAAGGAAAAGGTGTGAATGGTAGAGTCAGAGTAAGGAGTTTCCAGCCCCAGCTGATGATGTCTGTGGTTTCCTTTGGCCATCAGCTGTTTTTAAAGGAAAATGAATACCTTTAAATGGTGTGTGCGTGCTATAGATCACCACAGCCCCCCAACCCCATTCCCTATTTTCTTACACTCAGTTCTCCATGTACTCACTTGGGAACATTCACATTTGCAACCCCTGAAATGTATGATAAACAGCACGTGGATGTGAACGTGTTGGCTTGCAGAAGCAGCAGGCAGCCCTGCTACACGGGCTGCCACAAAATCTTCCAGTGACAGGGGCGAAGGCAGATGCCTGGGAGAGGACAGGACATCAGTTTTCCTTACAATGTCCCAGCAGGCAAGTCTATCATCACCACCCCCCCCTTTTGTATGTGACAAACTGTAAGGGCTGAGCAAACAATCCCCGGGGGGCATCTGCTAAGTGGTAGAGCCTTGGAACCCAGGCCCTCCGGCTCCAGGGCTGTTTCCTTAACCAGCATGACACACCCCTGCCACCCCCATCAGTGACACAAATGCCTTATTAGAAAGGAAAGAGAAAACATTCCTCATTATACAAGAAGTTTGACTCTCCCAAAACTCCATCATGCAATTGGTGCCCGCCAGGTCTGCCTGCCTTCACTCACTCAGCCTGACCTGCAGGGCCCTCCGGCTCGGGTTCGCTTAGATGTGACTCAAATTGGTCTCACTGAATGTGTCCATAATTCACTTTGGTTTAGGGGAGCTTTAGAGAAAGCTCTGGCAGCTCGTATAGCTAGAACTAAATAGCAGTTTAATGAGTAAATGAATCAGAGGCTCCGATTAAATTTCCATCCAAATAACCATAGGTTTTCCAATTAAGGGTCTGGGGGGGGGGGGATGCTTGGCAAAACAGTGTCATTTGGCCATTGCCACATGGATTTTCCCAGCCTGCTGACTGAACACGGCAGGGCACACAGATCTGGAAGGACTTGGTCACAGATGTGCTCACAGCCTTATTCGGACCCAAGCCCATGATGACAATTAGTGTCCACGTCTCCACTTGGTTATCACAGGGTTCAGCATCCCTCACTCAGTGTTTATCTGAGAGCAACCCGGGAACCGGTGAGTGCCCTAACACTCAAATACCGGCTGGTTTTATTTTAAAAACCATTTACATTCTACTGTGGAAAGGACAGTTATTGTTTTGAAAACCAAATGCCTTGAATAGATACTTGGGCAACTAGCTCAGACTTTCATGCCTCAGTTTCATCACCTGCAAATGGAGATAACAATAGCACCTATTTGTAAGACTGTTGTGCATTTACAGTTAATGCTATATTTAATTTTATACTTAACTATATTAATGTTACTTTATTTAGAGGTAGTTTGACCTATAGTTATGTGCCGAGCTCTATGAACAGTGCCTGGCCAATAGTGAGTAGTCAATAAATGTGGGTGGTATTATTATTATTATTGTTATTGTTATTATCATTATTGATTGCTCAATTATTCCATGCACCCAGGGAATGATATGTATTTTTTCACTCAACAAAAGCTTATTAAATGTCTCCTACATACCAGACACTGAGAATTGATGGAGAAACCTTTTAGAACTAAGCATCTGGGAATACTTGCTGGGGGCAAATTCAGTGCCCTATTCCTTACTGTAATGGCTACCATAATGTTAATGTTTAAAAAATCCATAGTGTCACCACCTCAACTTTGTGTTACACATTATAGTTCATGGGGCACCTCACTCTACAGGTAGGAAACTGATGCCCAGAAAGGGAAGTGATTTATGTTGGGGCACATGGCCATGAGGAGCAGAGCAGACTTGAACCTCTGTTTTCAAACTCCAAGTGATTCTCTTCCCAATGTCCACTCAGTTGTTGAGAGCTCAGAAATCCGGGGTGGGTAGTCATGGATAGTACAGAGAGACAATAGCCAGTGCCTCAGTATCCCCAGCTTCCCCCTCCTCAGGATTGAAGGAATTTCAAAAGTGACTATTGGAAACACCTCTGATTCCCCCAATGGCTACTAAGAGGGAGGCAGTCACTACAGAGACACAGGGAGCCTTGAGGGCACTGAGGTGCCAGTGTTCCCTGCAGGTCTTCCACACACTTAGACACTGAGTTGTACTAGTACTTTGGTGGTAGTGGGGCTTTCCTGAACAATCAGACAAGAGATGCCCGGGCAAAGCTCAGAGTGGGAATCAGCCCAGGCTGAGGCATGGTAGATGGTGATTCACCATGGAGGTGACTGAGCCACCTTCCTTAGATCATGAATGCCCAACACTGGCACAAAGATAAAAAGACTTTCAATGTCCATATCCCACTGCTATGTCATGATTGACACCAGAGATGAGATGGCTAAAAAATTAAAGAAGACCTGGAGTCACAGAAGGCAGCAGGTGCCTGTGAATCAGGAAACTTATGGCAACTGCAGCAACTGTGCTGGGGACAGGGCAGTCGGCCATGGTCACCATCAGAGCCAACAGTGAGGCCTAGGAATTGCTGGAGAAAAAGAGGACTGTTAATAGCTACCTTCCAGTTTCATAGACAGAAACTATTTGTTTTTGATCTATTTTTTTCAGAGAAAATGAAAATTTGTGGTGACTTAAATTTTTAAAAAAAATCCTAATGGTGCCCTAAACCAATTAATGACAGGGCCCAGAAAGGTTTTATGAGGCAATGGATTTGGGTTGATGAGGTGGTGTAACCCAAGAGATTCAGGTCATATTGTTACTTTGATAGCTCATTACCCATAACTAACTCAAATGAGCTGCTCCAGAATCCAATTGCTCTGAAACTCAAGGCAATTGTCATTAATGTGTTGTGAGTTCTGTAAACTCATTTAAATATGTGTGCATGAAACACCCACAAGAAGAGGCAGGCTCTGAAACAAGTATGTGGCAATGGTAAGTTTGGTTGTTTTCATCTCTCCTTTTGTTAATGGAAATTAAAACCACAGAGTTCTTTCAAATAACAATGCTTCCACATCTCTGAATGGGAAAATCTAATATAATAAAAGATAAGTTTAAGTCATAGATTCATAAACACATTCACTCAGTCACACAATGAGCATTCATATGAGAGTATTGGGGATGCCGGCCACATGCAAAGATGAATAAGATAATACTCTTTGAGGTGTCACTGTATGTGTCCCCAGTTTAATATCCCATATGTAAAATCAAGCATGTTTCTTTTTGAACATAAATGAATGAGATGGATGTGAAATTGCTAAGTGTTTATTCACTGGGTTATAATTGAGTGACAAACATCACATTCACTTTTTTTTTAGGTTTGAACATACCATAACTAATAATATAGTTCTTTGCTAATTACTTACCCACTAAATATCTATTAAGCATCAGCCCCAGGGCCAGAGAAAAACAGTGGACATAAGACTTAGGTATTACTCCATGTTCTAGTGCAGCAGTTCTCAACCTGTGGATCGCAAACCCTTTGGGGGTTCAATGACCCTTTTACAGAGGTCGCCTAAGACCATTGGAAAACACATATATAATTACATATTGTTTTTGTGATTAATCACTATGCTTTAATGATGTTCAATTTGTAACAATGAAATTGGGGGTCACCACAACATGAGGAACTGTATTAAAGGGTCCCGGCATTAGGAAGGTTGAGAACCACTGCTTTAGTGCTACAAACTGGGAAGACCAAGGGGTAAACGAAAGATAATCATCCTGTATAACTGGGCTATGAAGCCAGAGCAGGGAAGGGATGCAGAGACTTGAAGAATGAATGTGTTAGGCAAGTAGGTTCAACTACAATAAGAATTAAATCAGGTTCCCCCAAGGGGAGGCTATTTTACTGCGGGGGGCGGGGGTCAGAGTACACCGCTGTAAAATATGCCACTTTGGCATAGGATTGTTTTGACCCTGAAAATAATTGAGAAACAGTAGACTGGGGAAAAGCTCTCTACCCCCCTCCATTCCTGCCTAAAGGCTGGGTATACATTTTCCTTTTGGGAGTGCCCCCTTCCTCTCCCATCACAGGAATAGGAAAATGACTCCTAATTGTGGGAAATATACTTATCACCCTGGATTCTGCGTGAGGTTGAGTCTGCATAACAAACCTTACTAAAATAACCCTCATCTTCCATTAGTGGCCCCAATATATTTACCTTCATTCTGTCTGGGAACTATATCTCTCCCCGCTACATGCACACCCCTCTTGACCTTCCTAAGGGAGCAGAGATGTAGAAAATTGGAACTTTCCTATGGTTTCACCCCCAACCCCTTCTCTGATTCCTTGGAGAAAATGTGATGGATCTTTATAAGATGTAGGGGGTTACTTGGCCACAGAAAAAATAACATAAAATTAAATAAGAGTTACTCCTGCCCTTAAGAAGACCAAGTCACCTGCCCATCTGGAGTCAGTTCCTTCCGCCCCCTCACCTTGCTGAGCCTGCTGTGCCCTCTCTTATCTCAGAAGGCAAGGCTGTTTTTCTCATTTGTCCTCTTTCTTATACAGGGCAATTCTGTTATGCCCCCTCTTTAATTCTAGGCACTGTCCTGGAGTCTCTCTTTCACACTTCAATGGCCCCAAATCTCTCCGGAGGAATTCTGATTTGGAAGTGAACATTGGCAGTGATTAGGCACGGAGGAAAGAAGGTAAATTTGACCATCTCTTCTTGGAAAAGAAAACCACATCCAATGGAACATGACTCAGCCACAAGAAAAGATGAAACTGCCATTTGCAACAACATGGATGGATCTTGAGAATATCGTGCTAAGTGAAATAAGTCAAAAGGAAAAAGTCAAGAATCATATGATTTCACTTATATGCGGGCTATACAACTGAAAATAACAAATGAATGAACAAGACAAGCAAAAACTCACAGACACATCAGAATGGTGGTTACCATAGGGTAAGGATGGAGCAGGGGGTAGAGATGGGTAAAGAGGGTCCAATACATAGTGACAGAAGGAGATCTGACTTTGGGTGGCAAATACACAATACAGTATACAAAAACCTATATAATTTTATCAACCAATGTCACCCCAATAAATTTAACTAAAGACAAGAAAAACAACTAAAAGTTGATTACTGGGGGTGGGAGGAACAGTAAAATTCGTTTAAAAACTCCTGATGTCATCACTGCTTCCCTCCTGGTCCTTCCACAGCAGTCTTAGAGTAGAGGCTCTGAGGAGAGGCAGAGTTTCTGAGACATGTCAGCTCTCAGCCCTAAGGTTAGTGGACAGCCTCTTGGAAGGACTGAGCATGAGCACAATCCCACAATGTGAGGGTTCATCTTCCTTTCCCAAGTTCAAACACCTTGTTGGGGTTGCCTTCAGAACACCTTGGCTTGTTTGATTGCGAATCTGAAGTTTTGATCTACCTTTTAACCTTCTGCCTCGCTCACCTGATTACCCATGAAGGTGGCCAGACTTTCTAAGTCATTCCCAGTGCCCCCAGGAGTTTGATTCAGGACATTCACCTTCCCCCAGGAGAGAAGCTCTGTGCATAGCATATCATGATTCGGACAGAGTGACAGCAGGTGGAGCTACGTAAATAATAGGATGTGATTACGGTGTGTGCTATCACCATCAAAATCCTGTTTGTGATGTATAACACATTCAAAATGCAAATTCCAGGCTTTTAAAAAGCCCATTAAATAGAATTGTTCTGCCTCCAGATTTAAACCCAGGAATGCTGCGGCTTCTTTTACAAGTGCGATGAGTTGCGTTTTCCTTCTGTCATTTAATACAGCACAGAGAACTCTCCATGGGAGAGGTACATGCTGCAAAATTTAAAGTTTCCTATCTTGGGTTGCCAACACCATGGGAAACATAATTTGGGACAATTCAAGCTCCAGTGTCTTCACAACTCAAAGCAGGCAACATGGGCTTTTCAGAATTCAGTGGAAGCAACAGAACTCAGGCTTGTGGGAATGGCAAGGACATTTCTAATCGCATACCAGGCATTTTAAAGGCTTTGGCACTCCATCATGCAGTCTGGTGGGCTTGCTCCTCATCAAAGCACAGACATATGGGTCAGGAGACCTTCCCAAGAGCAGCATCGCATCAGAGAGCGCAGACCGCACACCAGGCAGGCAACCTAGGGCTGAATCCCTTTTGTTCTACTAATTATCCCATCTCCTTGGGCAAACTCCTCCATAACCCTGGGCCTCGGCTTCTGTGTCTGGAAAATGGAGATAAGGGCACCTAGTTGACATGGATACAGATGCACCTGGCACAAGGTCTGGGTGCATTCTAGTGCCTGGCCTACTGCCCTGGCGGGAAGGATGCTTCTGAAGATCACGGTTAGTTTTCTTAGCTCAGCCTTTCCCCACAAGCTTCTTGGTTCACACCTGCTGGGCATCAAGATTAGGAAGGCAGCAGAGTCCAGCACCGTGATGACTTCTTACTCTAGTTGTTTCTATAGGATGCAGCCATAAAGACTTCTGAGATAATGGGAGGCAATGACATTGGTAGTTTTGTTTTTTTTTTCTTTTTCACTCCCAAGCATGGAATGGAGCTTCCAGGCAGGATACACCATGCATTGTAGGGAGCACAGCTGCAAAGAGTGAAGACTCGGGGATGCCTCTAAGTCCACAAGGCTATGTATGGAACAACATATAATAATGTTTTTCTGAATTTCTAGGTAATAGGGATTAGCCTTTATGGAGGACATTCACCTGGCATGGTGCTAAGCAAAAGTACCTTTTTAAATCTTCACAACCCAATGAGATCAGCAATATTATTATTCCCACTTTACAAAGAAAATGCCTTGATTATATACAGTTTAATGCTGTTATGTGGCATGTGGTTTACTGTAGACTTCAACATAAATGTGTGATGTAAATAATTTTAATCTATATCTCAGAAATGGTTAATTGCCCCGATTGGGAATATACATTTCAGCAAGTATTCAAGCAAAAGGTAACATATACTATTTATCTTTGACCAACAAAGAGGTTTTGTCAGTTACCCTATTGGACATAAGACAAGATTTTTTTTTTATCGGTAAATTGAAGGTGCCCACTCTGTGTGGGTTGGTTGAATAGATTGCAGAGGCCCTGCCTTTCTCTGTTTGAACCCACATAAGGACTTTGGACTTTGGGAGCTCTGTGGCTTTTATCCTTAGAAACAGTGCCCTAGACCTGGTTGTTAAACAGTCTTAAGCTGCTCACTCCAAATAGAAGCTAAACTGACTCCTGCAAATAATTCACTTGTTCTGATGCAAGAC
This sequence comes from Myotis davidii, assembly GCF_000327345.1. Taxonomy (NCBI): domain Eukaryota; kingdom Metazoa; phylum Chordata; class Mammalia; order Chiroptera; family Vespertilionidae; genus Myotis; species Myotis davidii. The sequence goes on along the minus strand of NW_006284347.1, from coordinate 1,651,734 downwards.
AAAGAGCTTGGACTTCCTTAAGCTCACACAACACTCGGCTGGCTTTTATGAATGCTGCTAATAAATGTTTGTGTGGACGGCAGAATTTGTTTGAGACTTCTTTCTACCACATCCTGGTAATAAGACTGTGAGGAAGAGGACATACAGTTTTCACCACGCAATGTTGAAGGCCACTGATATCTACTAAAAATAATATAATAATTTAAAATTATATGATTGGCTTGGATTGTTCAGTACAAGGACTTAAACCGTATTTACTGAAATTGGAAGCTATGACACCTTAGTGCCCAGTGTAGAGACTGGCCCTCAGCTTAGTGGGTGTCTGGCCAATAAACCAGGTAATTATCCATGTGGTTCCACATGTGTTCCTAGAACAATGATGGCCAATGAGTAAACCCTCATGTTTGCTGACAACTAGAGAAGGAGCAATCCAGATGGACAGGAGGGCCTTGAAGTCCATACACTCTGAGTGCTCCTCATTCAGCCCTTAGGCTGGATTGTCATAGCAAGAGAAATGGGACCTTGACAAACCTGATCTAGATTCCGTGAAGTTTGGGGAAATCAACAGACCTTACAAAAATGTGTGGCTCTGCCAATACAGCGAGGGGCTGCTGCGAAGCTTTGTACTGTGGCCAAGACAGCCCTCACTGCCTTTCTGCATTCCCAGCCACTGATTTGCTTTTCCAAGTTTGTTCTTGTTTGCATTCAGTTTGTACTTGCTTGCAAATCTGTTCTTAATAATATTAATAGTTAAAATTAAGATTATTTTAACCTCTAAATAACTTAGGTTTAAGAAAACCACATTATTTTCTAAGTAAAATGACCCACACATTTCAATAACAAAATCGAGAATCAGTAATCTCACTTTAAAAGGAGAGCTTTTTCAACACAATACAGTTTCATCACATATGTATTGCCATGCAGTGATCAATATTTCTTAACTTGAGAATTCCATGCTTTTACATAACAGAAAGCTAAATAAGAAGCAGATTGTCAAGTGCTCTGATGGGGAACAGCTGCCAAAAATCTCTTATTTCCCCCCCTCTTATTCCCTTAGTATTCTGTTGCAAAAGTTATCCTGAAACACTAACTCATTAAGGACTTCTCGGTATCTTCTTCAGAAAACACACTCCCATCCTATCATATCAGACTTTCTGGGAATATTCCTTTCCAGTCTGGTCCAGAATAATTAACTTGGCTTGAATAAGGACGGTAATTAAAAACAGAAAGCATCTATATTTTGGTGGAGAATTGAGTGCTAATTCTAAAGAAGCTCCATAGACCTGAATATTTTCCTGGGCCTCTCCCAATATCAAGTTTCTCTGGAGTCCACCTAAATTATGCTGATGCCCTACCAAAAAAATCACATTCCACTCTCCATCCACAAACCATATCTTTAGCAAGAAAACCACTGTTAGGAACTTTTCCATCAGACCTAAGTAATGTAGCATAAACAATGTGCCTTAAGCAATCAACCCTTTCCCCAACATATTGCTTTTAACAACAGGCATAGAAAAGGAACATTGCAAAAATCTGGTTCACCCCCGAAAGTTCCCTGTTCTTCCATCTGACATCAGTGACTGCCACTGACTAGATGAGGTTAGCATTCAAGAAAACCCATGGCTTCAGACCTGAAATTGACCGTTCAGCTGGATTTTAAAAAGACAGATAAGACGGTTGCATTTCAGGGAAAATATTTTATACTCTATCTTGGTGCCACCATCTACTTTGTAGCCAATATTCTTTATTATTTCTTCCCTAATTCTTGGTGTCTTGTTGTACCTTTTTAGGAGAAGTATAGTGTAGAGTGGGGAAAACAAACTCTAGTGAGTAAGAAAAAGAAATTACTGGTGTGACTAAGAACAAGCCATTAGCCTCCCTATGTTAATAATGAATGTGTGGTTCTAGGGACCCAATACAGACTTTACCTCCATCCTTACATGATTGTTGGGAAGGCAGACAATAAAGAATTTTTAAAGAGAAAAAAATCAAAGTGCTTAATTGAAATAATTATAAACAACTATAGCTTCTATGAAGGTGACTGATAGGGATCTGAGATGGAAAGTCATTGGCACATAAGGGTGATGCTTTAGCTGAGATGTGGAAAATGGAAAGGATTCTCTCCATTGGTAGAGAAGCAGAGTGGGAGAGCCATCTTTCCAATTCAGAAGCAGAAGCATCTTCAAAAACTTAAAGCAGGGGTGGGCAACCCCTGGCACGTGTGCCAAATATGGCACACCAGTAACTTTTGCTGGCACGCAAAACCCTCTCTTATAATCTTCCATTTACAATTTTTTTCTTAATATCGACTTTTTTATTTTTCAGATAAGTTCAATGTAGATGCATCTTAGATAACTAATTTTACATAACAAGTTATCTTAAAGACCATAGCAGCAAAAGTCCCACTGATAATATCAAATGGAGTCATAAAGTTTTCTGTTGGACTACCAGTGTACATACATACATTAAAAAATAAATGTATTTTTCATCATCATATACTGTGTTTTTGTCGCTCGAATGAATTTTATTATTTCTTCAAGGTTCTTCACATATGTACACCTTAAGAGATATCAAGTAGGCGTAACATGTCCTCAAAAAATTAGGGTTGGCACGCAGAAGAATTTTGAGTCAGAGATTTTGCTGGTTTTGGCATGCACTCACAAAAAGGTTGCCCACCCCTGGCCTGGAGAAAGGAGAAAGTGTTTGGGGTGTTAAAGCAACAAAACGGTGACCAGCATGGCTGAGAGGTAAATAGGAGTCAGGTTATCAAGTGATTCAAATGCTTCGAATTTAGGTTCCCCTGGAGCAGCGGTTCTCAACCTGTGGGTCGCGACCCCTTTGGTGGTCGAAGGACGCTTTCACAGGGGTCGCCTAAGACCATTCTGCATATCAGATATTTACATTACGATTCATAACAGTAGCAACATTACAGTTATGAAGTAGCAACGAAAATAATTTTATGGTTGGGTCACAACATGAGGAACTGTGTTTAAAGGGCTAGAAGGTTGAGAACCTCTGCCCTGGAGGCTTCTGAGCCAATGGGGATCCCACTCACACTTTAGATTCTGTAACTTATTGGTTGATGGTTAAATAGCTCAACCATTTGTGAAGCCCTTTCAAACTGGGCCTTGGAATGTTTTTCAGAAGCAGACAGAAAAGTCATCTAGTTTAGTCTAGTGATGGCCCTGCCCCTGTAAGGTGTGACTGCAGTCCTGCCCATGGGTCCCTTCTATTGGGGACTCAAACAGTGCATGTGAATCCTGTCTTCTCTAAGGAAGGACTCTCCACATGGAAACAAATGCTCCTTAACAGTGGGCTGAGTAAAGGAGAAACAGAGAGAGGAAGTGAGAGGGAGAGAGAAACATCAGTGATGAGAGAGAACCACTGACAGGGTGGATGGGTACTCAGCTCTTGCTTCATCTCAGGCCATCTTTAATTTGATCTCCTCAGATGGCACCATAATGAATACCATCTCAGAAGAGAGATCGATTATAAGAGTGTTTGTTTAATAGTTGTTTCCATCAATTGGCAAATATGTTGATGTTCCACATTTTTTGATAAAACAATGTAAATTTATTTGAAAACCTGTTCCCTTTGCCTGAACAAATGATTGTCTTTGCTTTTCCTTTCATTTTTCAGAACAAGAGAGAATTTCCCCCTGAGGAACTGGTATTGGGCATCTTCAGCAGAATGAGGCTGAAGGAAGTTTCGATTGCATATCTCTGAGATGCAGGTATGAAAGGCCTTCAAGGAATAATCTTTCCATGTAAGACAGGCAGACAGTGGTCCTTGCTATTTTCATATATATATTTTTTTTCGGAGAGGAAGGGAGAGGCAGAGAAAGATAGGGAGAAATAGAAACATCAGTGATGAGAGAGAGTCATTGATTGGCTGCACACCCTCCACTGGGAATCGAGCCGGCAACCCTGGTACTTGCCCTTGACCAAAATCGAACCAGGGACCCTTCAGTCCCCAGGCCTATGCTCTATTCACTGAGCCAAACCAGCCAGGGCACTATTTTCAAATAGAAGCAGTTTAAGAGCACAAATCAGGTGAAATTTTCTTATCTATGGTATCTTTGAACTATGGCCCTATGGATAATACACTTATAATTGGCACGGTAATCCTTATGGAATAAGAGTAAAGTAATTAACTCTTCTATGTGGAAGAAATTATTTATACAGCAAGAGAAGAGAAACTGGCAGCTGATATCAAACCACAGCTTTATTCTCTGGGATTGTTTTAATTAGTCTTCATGCTGG
>NW_006284347.1:1640678-1645663 GCF_000327345.1 Myotis davidii | reverse complement strand
ACACCAGGTATTCATGGTTTCATTTCCAGTCAGGGCACATGCCCGGGTTTTGGGCTGGATCCCTAATAGGGTGCATGCAAAAGGCAGCCGATCAATGATTCTCTCTCATCATTGATATTGCTCTCTCTCTCTCTCTCTCTCTCTCTCTCACTAACTCTCTCTGAAATCAATAAAAATATATTTAAAGAAATACAGCTGACATGCTAGAGAACAGGCAGGAGGCTGTGTGGCTCCCGAAAGAATAGAGAGCAGTTATTTGCTCATGATGGTTTCCTACTCTCTTGATGATTCTTGTCCCACTGAGGCTGTTCCTGTATCCATCTAATACATTTTTCCTAAAAAAGAATTCTCCTAGTTTAAGTGTGTTCTCTCCCAATAGCCAATGTGTCCTAAGAGGTGATATAAGTATGATGATAATAAACTTTCGATTATCTTCTGTAATGGAGAGAAATAAGGCAGAAATATTATAAAATATTATTATAATAACTTTTTCAATTTGGGTTTCTACTATAACCAAGGACACATCCTCCCAATCCTTATACCATCTTTCCTAACTGGACCCAGACCAATACCTTGTTGTAAACTCAGGGGCACAGAAGATAACCTCCACCAGAGAATACCACCCTGAGATTCAACGATTACCCAGAATACTACCTAGACTCTGCTGTGCCGGGAAGGAGCAATAAAAGTGCTTCAGAGCCTCTCTCAGGACTCCTTACTTCCTTTCCAATGTCTACCAGAGCAGCTCTGCCTCTGTATGTTTTATACATGAAGGGGCCAGGAAAACATTTGTCTAGATAAAGGGCTCCATTGGTTGAAAACATGGTATCATAATGACTACCATACTGATGGGATACATGCTCTTTGGCTTGGATTAGTTTTGAGCACTACACACAAGTTCTATGCAGGATTCTGTTGCCTCTCAGTCCTCCCAGGATCAATTTTCTTTGGGACTGGTTTCTCTCCCACTCTGTGAGATTTGTGCCATCAATTAGTAGCTCCATCTAACTTCTCAGTATGGTTTTTGACCCACACGGGCCTATCATAGGCTTGATATAGATGCTATAAGAGTAAGGGGCTGTAAAGATAATGAACGTTAGTGGATGGTAGAGGCATTCATTACCACCCTTTAGGGAGAACATGCCTGGAAATTAAGCTAATAAGAGTTAAAGGAGAAGTCTGAATAACATGGGATTGAACCCTAAATCTAGCCACACTTCAAGACAAAACTACATATGTGTCTTGGTTCTAAGAGTCAACAAATTCCCTTTTTGACCATGGCGCCTTTGAGTGGGGTGCTGCCACTTATACACAAAGAGTGTTAAGTAATCTATCATGCTAAATGATTGTTTAGACTTAATCGTCTTATCCATTTCTATACGGCATTGTCTATTTTTAGAGGCTGTCCTTTCATTATAGACAATTGCAAATTATTATATGATAACAGCAGAGACAACAATAAATCTAAAAATCTGAGGGGGGAAAAACTCACCCACTTGAAACATATTCTTTTTCATTTTCAGCTCTAAGCTTTTGGATTAGTTGACCATCATCTATACAGGGTGTTAGGACATCTTCCCTAAAGATAATAATTTTATGCTTTTGATGAATGGTTTATAACACGAACTCAGAAAAAAAAGGATAATCTTAGAAAAAAACTAATAGAAAAATATAGGCCCAAATGGAAGAGGAAAATAGTTAGATGAATATAAATGGTACCAGAAAACAGGGATGCACTCATTTTTAACATCACCATCTCCTGGCAAAAAAAATATAATAATTAGAATAGTAATCTGTTTCAATGGAAATAAAGTACTGTAATATTTATAGTCTGTGCCAGTTATAATGACTGCAGGGCCAGAAGTGAAGTGTCACAGCATGCTCCACATGTTTTTAACACGGTTTCTAAAGGCTCTGGAGGCTATTAAATTTAATGAACCCATCTGCTATGAAATAGAGGTCCCAGCGTAATCAGCTTCCTCCATGCCATGTGATGCAGATGGCACTCTCTGCTCCACAGCCCAGCAGGATGGTTTATGTTTCTCTTTACGTGTGTCTTTTTGTTTTGACGATTTGAACTTCTTCGCTATGCAGCGGTATCTTGGGAAAATACTGTACATTCAGTTTCCAAGCCCCAACAACTTCTTTATGGTGCCTTCGACCCCCTGAGTAATAGCTTCTAGGCAGTAAGATGTAGCTTAAAGCAATCACCCAAACGACTCCTAAATGGCCTAGGTGCTGCTCTTCCTAGATGGGAAACCGAAACAAATGTGCAATTTATAGAATGCAAAGCATTTTCTCCAACTTGGACTTAGTGGGGGATGAGGAGGAGGGACACAGGTCCAATTTGCAAATGCAACTAAATTGGTTTGAAAGGTCCTACAAATTGCAGACTGAAGTGCATTACCAGCAAAGGGGAGGGGCAGGAAGGCTCAGTAATGAATTCTCATTATTTTAAATGGTCACATTCCCACTGTTTCTAAAAGATTTCTTTGCTCCCCTTCTGTGTGTCACTGTGGTCTATGCAAACTCCCTGGATGGGTTGATCGGGATATGATGCATCCTCAGTTTAACGCAGGCTCTGCCCTGCACAGCAAGGTGCGAGGCGTTCCCAAGCTGGAAAGTACAAGCCATTTGCCTGCAAAATCGAACAAATTCCTTTGTTAGCGATTGTTCTGCTTTGCACCTAATAGATGATGACTGTGTGTGACTTGTATTCAGATTAGAAGCCCCTGAATTTCAGAGTTACAGTGTTTGCTGTTTTGTCAATGAATACATGAGCTTTGATGAGATGAAACATAATTCATGTTGTGAACATTAATTCATTTATTTGGGCTTCACCAGGAAAGCAAATTGAATAGAACAGCCAGGCAGGAAACAGGATATCTAATCAGACTGGGAGAAGCAGGCAGGGCGGAGAGGGGTGCGCTGAAGGTAGTCTCCATTCTAGGCCAGGCTTGGTTAAGTACAGCCCTCGACTCTTCGTGTGCAAGAGTCCAAACTCAGCTTCTGTTCACAAACGTTTATCTTGAGCTTGTTCAGACCCAGAACAGTATGAATCAATGCATAATTAATAAAAAGGGAAAGCCCTGTACTGGTAGGTCTTCTTAAGCTATTCATTTAAGCATTAAATCACTTACATAATTATGTTTGTTGCTGCTGGGTTTTAAGCCATAATCACTGATGAGTCAAGCAAACAGAATTCCTTTTGCTTTAACCACCAGACAAGGAGAAAGAAAACTTGTAAGACCATATAAAGCAAACTTGTGGGATCGAGTGTCCAAATTCACTATTTTCTTAGAATTTGGTTGAAATTACATAAATCAGAGGTCTTCTGGTTCCTAGAGGAATCAAAGTCAATTTCAGACGACACTGCCCCTGAGAGCCAGGCCCCTGAGCCCAGTGGTGAGCAGAGACGTTGTGACAGAGAGCGCCATGGCCGCCCATGTTCCCAGGAGGAGGCGGTGGTGACATTTCCTTCTGGATTTTCTTTCCCTCTCAGACCACAGCACGGAACAGAGGCTCTTGCCACAGGCAGAACTCTAAAACGCTCCCTGGATTTCTGCCTCAATGAATATGTCCTTTAAATCTCCTCCCCTGGAATGTCTGATGGGCTATCACTCCCAGGATCAGGTTACTATCATTGGCCTCTGAGTTAATTAAAAGAGAGGTTGTCCTGGGTCAACCTGGGTCAAGCAGTGGTTCTCAACCTTCCTAATGCCGCGACCTTTTAATACAGTTCCTCATGTTGTGGTGACCCCCAACCATAAAATTATTTTCGTTGCTACTTCATAACTGTAATTTTGCTACTGTTATGAACGTAATGTAAATATCTGATATGCAGATATTTGATTTACATAAATATCTGATTTACATTATGAACCTAATGTAAATATCTGATATGCAGGATGTATTTTCATTGTTACAAATTGAACATAATTAAAGCATAGTGATTAATCACAAAAACAGTATGTAATTATATATGTGTTTTCCGATGGTCTGAGGCGACCCCTGTGAAAGGGTCGTTAGATCCCCAAAGGGGTCGCGATCCACAGGTTGAGAACCGCTGCTTTAAAGGAAGGGAAAGGTTCAATCTGGTGTGTTCTTGGCCTGCAAGAAAGTAAACTGCATTGTGTGAACTGTATGGTGGCCACGTGGCCAGGAACTGTGGGTTATAGGAGCTGAGAACACTCCCCAGGGGGCAGTAACAAGAAAACGGGAACCATCGTCCTGTGACTGAAGGGGCTGCATCCTGCCAGCAATCCGAAGGGGCCCGGAGGGCAGATGGGAACTGCAGTGCAGCCAACACTTAATGGCAGCCTGTGAGACCTGAGCTGAGGGCCCAACTAACATGTGCCCAGATTCCTGACCCATGGGAACCATGAGATAATACGCTTGTGTTGTTTTAAGCAGATGAGTTTGTGGTAATCCGTTTTTGCAACAGAAAACTAACACAGCTGTCCCGGCGATGCTGACCCACATGCAGTGTGTTGGCAGTTCCAGCTGGGAGTCCCAGCTGCTCTCACACCGGGTGGTGGCCCTCCTCTCGGTGTCCGGGAGGGTCACTCTTCACAGAGCACACAGCCGCTGCGGGCTACCAAGGGCAACAAGACACTGAGCAGAGGCTGCCTTAGCCACCAGTTCTACACCAGCAACCTAGGATGAAACAGACTAATAAGCAAGGTAAACTACTCTATAGGAAGAAAGAGAAAAGGAAGAGAGAAAGAGAGGAAGGAAGGGAGGGAAGGAGGAGAGAGGGAGGGAGGGAGGGAGGAAGGAAGGAAGGAAGGAAGGAAGGAAGGAAGGAAGGAAAAAAGGAGGAAGAGAGGGAAGGAGGGAGGGGCCCTGATGAGAGCAGGACCACAGCAGGATGGTGGAGCAGGTGAGTGGGTGGCGCCAGGCCAAGGCAGGTGCGAGCAGGCGTTCCATCGCCCTGCCAATCACCCCACAGAGGGCAACCAACAGTGGCAGTGGGGGGGGGGGGA
>NW_006284347.1:1633896-1640613 GCF_000327345.1 Myotis davidii | reverse complement strand
AAAGAATAAAATAAGGAAAAGGAAGGAAGGAAGGAAAGATGGAAGGAAGGAAGGAAGGAAGGGAGGAAGGAAGGAAGGAAGGAAGGAAGGTAGGAAGGAAGGAAGGAAGGAAGGAAGGAAGGAAGGAAGGAAGGAAGGAAGGAAGGAAGGGTTAAGTGTCAGTATCCTTGAGCACAGGAAAGACTTTTTCTCCCGTCTTTCATGATTGCTTTGTCCATACTTATCACTCCGGTAATTTTTCTCTTAAAGTCTTTCCAAGGCATTCATGTACACAATCACAGAAGTAACAACTTTTTTTTACAGCAGTAATTACAGGGTAACGAGCAGAATTCAATGGTTTAAGTAACACTTAGCTGATGTATACAGCTATGGCAAAATGACATCTGCCATCAACAGGTCAGGGATGAAGAGGACTGGCTTCCCCTGAGCGTGCAGCTCGGCTGGGGGCACAGCTGTGTAGGCATCTGTGCCAGCGCGGCTTCCAGACCGAAAGACCCGTGTGCTGTGGGCCACAGACTGCTCCAGAGCAGAGAGGGCACTGAGCCGGTTGATGAGGGGCGGCCAGTTAAGGGGGCTCCTGCCACGTTTCCCTTTCCTTGGGCAAGGCAGCCAGCTTTCACCTCTGTGAGGCTGAGGGACTCTCCTGGGCTGGTGCAGCACAACAAGCAGCCTCTCTCAGGGACACTGACCCTCGGCACCAAGGCCACACATTATTGCCTGACCACAACCCGTAATGGCAGCAACATGAACTGCAGAGGATTCAAGTTTATCTCTAGAAGAACAGTGCTTTCAGGCTCCTCATCACACTTAAGTCCCAAATTCTATTATCTAAACCAAGCATGTCAAACTCAATGGCTAATACGGGCCAAATAAACAAGGTTTATGTGGGCCACAAAAAAACCAAAAGCTTCAATTTTCATAGAAACGTAGGTTTATTTCGAGAGAGACATGCTGAATACAAAGGGCTGAAATAAATGAGTAATCGTTAATATAAAATAATAGAACATTTTAATAAAATTTAGTATTTTTTCTTGAACATTAACTTACCAGACACCGAATAACTGCACAAATTAATAAGCATGACGCAAATAAACCTATTTTTCTTGTTCTCCAAAAGCGATATATTTCCTGTTGCGCACACCAAACAAGTCAGTACAAGAGTAATGACGTGACATCGGCTGCTAAAATATTCGCTGCTAGCAGTATTAATGGAGAGAAATGGTGCGCCTGAGTGTAAGGCTTGTGAGGGAAATGAATTCAACACCATTATAGTAATAGGTCATTAGCAAACATTGTAGTTTGTTATTAATAACTATGTATAACAGGATATTGTAAAAATTAAGTTATGAAATTTTTATTAAAATGTTTCTTACATACCGTTATATTGGCTGGGCCGCAAAAATATTCACTGTGGGCTGCATGCGGCCCACAGGCCTCGAGTTTGACATGCTTGATCTAAATGGTAGAAGCCATATTGTAACTACCCTGAAGTTTCTTTGAGACCCAGCTCACAGAAAGAAGAGTACTTTTTATAACTTCTCACAACCAAGGAGAAAAATTCCCACTGGATTTCCTGAGGTTGGGAATGATGATAGGCAGTATTTATTGCATTTTCTCCATGCACAGGCATTTAATCCTTAGAGTCACCCCTAAGGCAGGTTTTATTCCCATTTGCAAATGTGGAAAGCAACATACAACAAAGCTAAGCGACTTCCTTACAGTCACAAGGCTGGTATGGCATAGGTGTAGAGTTCAAACTGAGGCGATTCTTACTGTACATGCAATGCCTTTAGCTACGATACTAAGATGGATTTTAAATATGTTGAAATATAGAAAATTCCATAGGTGCCGATTCCACCATATTAAAATGGAGTCCCTAGTGCCAATGACAAGCGCTCCTGCGCCTGGTCTCTCATGATTGCAAGCTGGCTGGACTGCCCTGGCTGTGTCAGGGGAGGCAGGACCTTGCAATTGCTGACCTCCACATCCCGCCCCACCATTTTCTGAGTGGTTCCAAAGTTGGTGGGTTCATCTTAGAATTTAGACTTCGCAGACAAGTTCAGCACACAAATCCTATTTTGACCCCACATGAATGACAGAGGGCTTTTGCCCTCGTCCTGGCAGAATCCAGGCCCAGATGAGGTGAAAGAGATTGTTGCCTCCCAGCCCAGAAGTACCTGTGGGAGGAGCAGCTGCCTCTGCTCACTGAGCAGGCTTATGAAAGAGGGAGGCTGACCCCCCCCCCCCCGCCCCGTGTCCTCACCGACCCAACAGGCTTCTCAAGACCACCAGGCTGAGAAGGAACCCTCAAAGCCCTCTGCAAGGAAGGTGTTTATCAGACTGTCTGCAAAGGTACAACAGAACTTGGAAAGCACGAGATGATGCTGATTTGTCATTTCAGGGACAAGCATGGTCTGGGAGTTAGTGTATCTACGGCAAAGGGTCTGGAAGAGGTGGAATAAAGGGCTCTGTTACCCTGGCATTCCATTTTACTCAGTAATGAGCCACTTCAGCCATTATTTTATTTTAAAGTAAGTAAAGGTGATTAGGGCACAGAAAGCAAATTTCATGTAAATGTTTAAGATAAAGGACAGGTCTTCAAAGACATTGCCATTGCAGCTGCGCATCTAGAGCTGCTCCCCATTCCCTTTGCCTCTGCTGTCAAGAGTTCATACATGAACATATGTATGTTTGTATGTATGTCATTAATAGATCTAAAACAATTGATTTAAGTGATTATCATTATCTATAGCAAGACATCACATTAAAACAAAGCCCAGCCACAGTGGATCAGGAGCTCATGGTTGATTTCCGGTCAGGGCGCATGCCCAGATTGTGGGCTTGATCCCCAGTAGGGGGTGTGCAGGAGGCAGCCAATCAATGATTTTCTCTCATCATTGATGTTTCTATCTCTCTCTCCCTCTCCCTTCCTTTCTGAAGTCAATACTATATATTATATATATATAGTGTTAAAAAACACAACAAAAACAACACTTAATCTGCTTCCTCCAGGAGCTTCAGGTAGCATATCCCCAGCCAGAATAATCTAAGTGTGATGTGTCCTTTTCCGAAAGCACGCTCCTCATGGGTGACACTAATTTTAATGACCCACTCAAGATTTTGTTAATATTAGCTCATACTACCTTGCCCCCTCACAACTTGTCAAAAACCTCTGGGAAGGCTCTTTGAGACAATGAAAAGATTCTGCTCAAAATTTCCCCCCAGATTTAGCATCCACTGATGACCTCTGCCCTAACCACTCTTTATGAAAACGGTTGCAGAGTGCTACTTCAATGCTGATACCTTCAACCCCACAGGTCTGCCTTGTCTCCCCCCATTTACACATGTGCTCAATCCTACCACACTCACAAAATAAACTCAGAATGGCTATACCCACATTATTACAAATGACAGCAAAAGTTTAAAATTTACTTGCAGTTCTTTTTTCCCCCTTAGCCTGAAGGTAGTCAAAGTACTGTTCAAAATTTAATAAAGTTCTATGTTCAAAAGGTTGCTTCTTTTCCCTGCTTTTTGGGATATATTTTTTTTTCTCATTTGAAATGTAGTTAAATTCATTTGCTTTTGTTTGCATTGACTATTGGTTTTGCCCCATTTTGTTTTGTTTTCAATTGTTGGAAACAGGCTTTGTCAAAACTATGCAAGAAAATAACTCAGAAATGTCTGTTCCCCTCCACTGTCGCTTCTGCTCAGCACTCCTTCCACTTCTTGAAATAACCAGTTCTATTGGTTTCTGATTTTTCTTTCTGTGTTTTTTTTTTTAAATAAGCAGATACACATGTCTTCTTATTCCCTCTTCTTCCTTATATAAATGATAGCACCTTATTTATACTCTTGCATTTTGCTCATTCTGTTTAGCAATATATCTTAGAAGTCATTCTGTGTCAACCAATAGCAACTGTCCTCATTCTTGTTGCTAGCATTTAAGACTCCATTATCTGGAAGTACCACAGTTTATCCACCAATCTCTATGTTTAGGTATTTAGGTAAATTACAGTATTTTGCAATTATGAGCAATTCTGCAATGAACACAATGTATATGTTTTTATGTTTCTGGGGTTCATCTTCAGGGTTAATTTCTATAATTGGGATTGCTGGGTCACAGTGGGACTGCCCATTCTGTCTTCCCATAGCAACATACGAATGTCCCTTCCCCTCAACCTTGCCAACACAGTGTACATACAGTTACACTTTTAGTGTTTGCCTCTCTGATAGATGAGAAATGGTATATCGCTACGTTTCAATGTGCATTTTTCTTATTATGAGTGAAGTTGTACATCTTCCATATGTTTAAAAGCCATATTTATTATTTTTTATTAACTTCATTACGTGCATGTCTTTTGCTCTTTTTTCTATTGGAATTTTGGGATTTTCCCTTCCATTTTTTAAAGTTCTTTAAATATTAGGCTTATTAGTTCTTTGTGTGTCCTATATGCTGCAAATATTTCCTCCTATTTTTGTCATTTGCCTTTTGACTCGCTTATAATAGTTTCCAACTTACTAAAAGTTGGTTTTTGCTTTGTTTTTATTTTAAGTAGTCAAACTTACTTATATTTCTTTTTATTGCATCTGGATTTTGGAGTCATTGTTAGAAAGCCTTTCTCCAAACTCAGGTCACAGAGGAAGCGACCCAAGTTTTGTTCTACTGATTGTATGATTTCATTTTTTACACTTTAGGTCTCTGATCCTTTGGAATTCTCTTTTTGGATATGATGTTAAGAATAGAACTACTTTTTTTCTAAATGGCTATCTAGTTTTCTGAAAGGCATTCAGTGCAAAGCCTACCCTAGCCCCACTGGTCTGCAATGCCACATTTATCACACACTATATCTCTATATGTAGGTGGGGCTATTTTGAACTTCTATTCCACTGATCTGTCTATACATGTGCTGGTACTATAATGTTTTAATTGTAGAGACTTTGTTTTATATTTTTTAAATTCATGAACAAATAATGTGTCCGATCAAACTGGCTGTTTAGGGTTTATACACAAAACCACTGGGTGACTTGATGGCTTCGATCCCGGCTGGCCACACTTCTCTTCATGCTCTTTTCCTGCCTTCCTCAGCCGCATGGAAGAAGAGGGGATTAAACCATCACTGTTGTTGCTATTGTTATTGTTACTACAGTGCCAACATAAATGGGCGGCTTAGTTATGTCATCCAGGATTCTAAATCAAGCTGATGTCGGACCCTGACAGTGATACAGGCCCAAAGTTTCCTTGTCAACCAGAGAGGGTTTTTAGCTTAACACCCTCCTGGGGAAGGGACACCCCTTCTGAACCAGTTCATATTTCCCTGCTCCCACTGTGACTTGGAGGCCGAGGTGGGGCAGGCTGCTGCAGTGCCCCCCAAGCTGGGTTCCCATGTGCCGTCCCTAGCCTGCATCTGCCTGTCACTGCCAGAAACGCCACAGGAATGAGACTCACGGAGAGAAGAGCCGGCCCACAGCAGCCATTGAGACTACTCTGGAGAACAGCTATGTCTGGGTTACAGTGATTAATGTGATGTTAATCCCAACAAAAACGATGGGAGAGAAGCCCTGTGTGAACATTTATAATCAATTAATGAAAAACGCCACTCCCATCAGACCCATTATCACTATGAAAAATCACCCTGAAAATACACAAGCAACCAGGCCATGGAGCCATTGTTTGGTGATTGGCAAAGTTCCTCCTTTTAAACTAATTCAGCATCAGAATCCTGTGCTTAGAATTCAGCGTTAGAATGAGCCTTGGCTAGAGTTCCAAAAGCAATCCCTGGCCTATATCACCGCCACGGAAGCAGATTCTCACTCATCTACGCGAAGAAAACACAGCTGTGGCCTCTGCCGTGGCTCCGATTCACTGTGAGAGCCAAACTCAGCCACCTTCCCAAGTTCAGACCCAAAGATTGATCCCCAGGACTGGGCCTCTCGGGCGGGGGACTGAATCTAACACACCCCTAGTCACTGCTCCAATGACAGCATTTGTACCCACGTGGGAGGAAGCAAGTAGCTAAAGAAGACACACTCAAAAAGTGAGATTTCTGTGCTGATTAGGCCCCTTCCAGAATGCTGGCTACATTTTCACCAACTTTGTTTGCAAACTGTACAACGAAGGAAAATGTCACTGAACCCCATTATAGAGGATGAGTGACTTAATTGCTGTCTTCTGAAATGAACACAGGGATGAACCCTCAGGCTCCCTGGGGCCCGTGACTCACGGTGCTGTCGATGTAAGCTTCAGTCCACACCACGTCGTGCTCCTGGTCGATCACCTTGGGCCGGCTCAGCACGTGGAGGTATTCCATGACATTTTCCTGCACATCAGCCAGCGTGGAGATCTGGGTGAAGAATCCTGCCAAGGGAGAACCAGTTCAGGAACAGACAGGAAGACCGGCAACTGGGGAGCCCACACCTGCCACGCCTTCGTGGCCTCTAGCGAATTTCTGCTCTTCCTTTTTAAACTTTAGATCTCCCCTCTGCCATCACCCACTTCATGAGTCATATGTTCATGATAGAAAATATCAGCAAGCAAAGAAATACAATTAAGATCAACCATAAACTCACCCCCCAGAGAAGCCCCTGTTGGCCCTTTAGAGCAGCAGTCACCAGCCAGCGGTCCGTGGACCTCTGGTGGCCCGTGAGGTCCGAAAGGTTGGTGACCGCTGCTTTAGAGCCTGTCTCCCCAGACTGTTTTCTATGTATACACATGCACAC
>NW_006284347.1:1616194-1633325 GCF_000327345.1 Myotis davidii | reverse complement strand
CCTCCCTCCCTGAGTGGGCGACCCTCCGCTCTGGGTCCTCACAGGAGCTCTGGGCACCTGGGGAGCTGTGCTCTAGAGCAGCGGTCACCAACCGGTGGCCCGTGGACCTCTGGTGGCCCGTGAGGTCCGAAAGGTTGGTGACCGCTGCTTTAGAGCCTGTCTCCCCAGACTGTTTTCTATGCATGCACATGCAGACCTTCCCTGGCAGGAGCGTGGAAGGGTCCTTTTATACCATTTCGTAACCTTTTGTTTTTTACTTTGGTGGATTTATTTCCAATGGGAAAACTATGCACCTCAAAATGGAAAGGCTATCCATTTTTATCACTATAACAATAATAGTTATAGTTAATTTTTGAGTGCTTACTGAAGGACACAAAATTTGCTAAACAATGGAAAGGCTTTGTCCCATTTATTCTTAACAACACGATGAGGTGGGGATAACTGTGCCCACTGTAAAGAGAAGAGGACCGAGGCAGACCGTGGATATGTGTCTCCCCCACCTTCCCTCAGGTTTCCAGCGGCAAATACAGGAGGTGAGCCCAGGATTGGGAGTCTCTTCATCTGTGCCTTTAGCTTTTACAGAATTTTGCCCTTTATGAGTTTGAGGCTGACATGCCAACTTATACCCCTGTGTGGTTGCCAGACCTGCCTATTGAATATGCTGGTGGACCTGGCTTCTAAGTAACATAAGTTCTAATTGTGCGATTGTCTCCGGATGAGGATGCCGTTTTGATCTCTAGTGCAGGGCATTGCTATGTTCCTCTTCAGTGTGGGCTCCTGTTGGCCTTGCTGTGGGTGGGTTGGGAGATGTTGGAAGGGAAGGGGTGAACTGAGGCCCTTCATCCAAACCTTTATGGAGGGCTTTCTTGGTACCTAGCCCGGGAGAGGCAGGGATTAACAGAATGGGCGGGACCCCTGCCTCCTGGGCCGGGGGAGTCTGAGTAGAACAACCACAGAACAGCACAATCAGTGTTGCCCTAAAGCAGCGGTGACCAACCTTTCAGACCTCATGGACCACCGGTCGGTGACCACTGCCCTAAAGCACACAACAGTGGCAGCCAGGCACTCGGAAGCCCCAAGGAAGGGTCAGCACCACTAACCCTGAAGGATGAGGACCAGTAGCTGGAGGAAGAGGGGTTAAAGAGTGTATAACCAAGCAAGGAGTGTTAGTAAAGGCGAAGGGCAGACTCAGGCCCCTTCTGGGAACTGAAAATAGCTGGAGTGACTGGAGTAAGGAGCTGGGCGGGAGGGCACCGGGGGCGGTATGAGATCAGAGGAGTGCACAGGGCGCCCGCACACAGGACCTTGGGAAGAGCTTGGGCGCCAACCCACAGGCAGGTAGTCATGGAGGATCTTAAGCAGGGACACTGGCTGGACATGCCCCGTTTCCTCCCTGTCCTTTAAATGAGGACCATCTACACGATGGAATACTATGCTGCTCTAAAAAGGAAGGAACTCTTACCATTTGCAACGGCATGGATGGAACTGGAGAGCATTATGCTAAGTGAAATAAGCCAGTCAATGAAGCCAAAATACCACATGATCTCACTTATTCATGGATAATTGAGACCATTATAAACTTTTGAACAATAATAGAAATGGACACATATGTAATACCCTTTGTAATAAAAAATTAAAAAAAAAATGAGGACCCTTATAATGAGGCTCATGCCAGCTCCTGGTGCCAACACATCAGAGAGGGTGTGAGTGCCTCTGGAGCCAGGTCTGTATCAGCACTGGCTACAGTGTTTACAGAACCTCACAGTGCCTAACAGGGCTCGGGTAAGGGAATGCCAGCCCTTCTGTTGTCCAGAGAGGGCCGGACCCTGCCAGGGCATTTCCAAACAAAGCCCAGCTGGTTTGAATTTGGTGTGCCAACCCCAAACCAGGTCAGGACCATGTGGCTTCTGGCTTCCTGATGACAGCTCTGCACAGTGTAATTAACATGCATTGTCACTCCTGTCCTTCCCCACCCTCCCTGCTAGGGCCAGAGCCTTGCCTATCCCAGGGGAAATAGGACCCTGAAGGAGCAGGCTCTGAGCTCCTGTTTTAGGGTGCAGACCAAGAGTGGGGCCCATGAGCACCTTGGCCTCCATCAGAGGTCAGGAACCAAAGTCGGGGGATCCACTGGGACACTCCCAGGCGGCCCCTTTTGCAGAATTGGTGAGAAAGACAAGTTTTAAAGAGGGTCGCTGGATGAAAGGGGGCACCCATAGTTACCTCTCCAGGCATAGTGGCTGCAATCAGTGTTTGAATAAGAAGGAAAATATTTTATCTTTACTCTAGTGAACAAACCATGGTTCTGAGGGAAAGGTCTTAGACAATCAAGGCAAAGAGGACAGTTAAGAGAGATGTTGCCATGGTGATAAGAGGAGGGGAGAGCTCCATGCATCTGGACTATTAGGGTACTTGGGTGCATGATTCTCACAGAAGAAGAATTCCTATTTGGGGTTCCTGTGCAAAATGTGCATAAAGACAGCAACTCTTAGGAGGAGTTCTTCTTGGTTGTCTGCATTTTCTTGATCCTCAAAGCCAACAGTAAAAATCCTTGATTTGGATTTTCCAAAATTGGGCCAAGAGAAGAAGGGGAATGAATGTGAGGAGAAGGATGGGAGAGACAGGTCATTAGCATAGAGGGAGTGGAAAGGAAAAACCACCACACACTTGGACAGGGATGGAGCTGAGATCATCCTCACTTGGCATTGCTGGTCACAGTCTACATTCTGAGAAGCTACAAAAAGCTGGCTGCTCCCCAGAGCTCCAGACCCACAGCCAACGGTATACCTGACACTTCCACAGGATGACTAACAGGATTCTCAGACTGGACTCGTCCCAAGCCAACTCCTGGTTCCCTCACCAAACGCATTCCTCCCCCAACTGCCTCTTCCCCACCTCAGCAAATGGCGCCACTCCCCAGATTAGGCCAAAAACATAAGCGCTATCCTTGACAGTCACCCCTTGCTCACCCCAGCCCACGGCTAGTCCCCGAGCAAGATGTGCTGACCCTATCTCTATAACATATCAGAAACCCACTTCCCCCTATCCTCTGCCCCAGCCCGCTCCTGACTCGAATCTCTCCTCCAGGGTACAGCAACAGCCTCCCCAAAGACCCCTCCTCGTTATCCTGCAGCCGGAGGGATCATATGAAAGTATAAAGCAGATCCTCATCTCTCTGCTAAAGATCCTGAAACTGGTTTTATTTAGAGTTAGAATAAAATCAAAATTTCTTAGCCACACTGCCAAGACTCCTTCAGCTGCCTGCCCCCTACCTGGATGGCCTCACACCCTTTGTGTCCTCACCATTGCTCTCACTGGCTCCCTGGCCTTCCTCCTCCGCTGACAGGCCAAGTGCACTCCCCTCTCAGGCTTTGGCTCTTGCTGTCCCCTCTGCCTGGCACAGCTTTCATCCAGTTTTTCCATGGCTGGGTCTTGTTTATCATGCAGGATTCAGCTGTCTAAACTCACTTCCTCTCACTTTGCCCTGCCTTCACTTTCTTCAGAAGATTAATCTGGTGCTGAACTCTGACTTACTTGTTTACTATGTTCTCTTTCACTGGAATATTAGCTCCATGAAATATTACAAAAAACGAGCACCCGTCTTGTCAGGAGAAGAATTCCCAGAGCCCACATATGGGTTAGCAATGCAGGGACACCCACTGGGGTCTTACTGGCATCCACCTTGCCCTTGTGGGCCCGGGCAACTCATGGGCTCACTGTATCAGTAGGAAACAGAGCAGAGAACTCAGTGATTCATTCCAGATCAATTCCAACCCAGGTTCATCTGATTCCAGAACCTTTACCCTTGACCACTGAGGACACTGCTTCTTCCTGTTTCAGAAAAGAACAGACACACGTGGCTGCTCAGAGGTCCTCCCCAGGAGGTCGCCCCTAATGGGCTGTCTGCATCTCTGTGGCCAGGACAAGTTGAGGATGAGGTGGGGGAATGCATGGTTCTCCTTGAGGTTCCTGGGAAATGCTCAATAATTAGCACCAAAGGTCTACTCAAAACCCAGAGCCCATTTCTAATTTATATTTCAAAATATAGACCAGGCATGCAGATGTATAGAAGGTAAGAGAAGCTGAGATTATACAAATAATATTAATAACGTACACTGCAAAGCTTCATGCAAATTTAATCATCCAACCCCAACCCATTAAAATCTCCAACCTTTCTGAAAGACCCTTTCTTGCTTTCAAATGTTTTCATCTAAGTTTTAGTTAACAAATGTACTTTTGATGGATAACAGGAAGTCACTGAGGGCTGGACGCTTTGGCTGTAACCATAGACGCTTCCCTTGTTTTCCCTCTGCATTCTCCGAACTGGCTCCTTTCCCTCCTCCCCACTCCCCCTTTTTTTCTTTTAAATTCTAGCTCTTGAGTGTTTATTCTCTTCTTTAATGAGCCTTTTTGGACGTCATATATCATGTAGGAAAACAGAATCAGCAATCATTCAGTAATTACCAAGGAGTAATTAATGCTGTAATTAGCCACCTATTACAAATGGTCTTCTCATTTTTCTACGTAACATCTATTTATGTACTTTATTCCTCACAGAGCCTCCTGTGAACTCCGGGTTACAACTGCTCCCTGTGATCAACCACACGCAGCCTGGTGCTTTGTATTTCTGAGATTCTACCACCCTTACCTCTAGATTTCTTAGGAGTCCCTTGTCTAAAAGGTTCCTTTAGATGAGAAGCTTGATCATTCATTATTCTGCTTTGCAATGACGTCAGAGCTGAGGGTCCCAGTTGGCTCCTCATTGGAAATCCTGGCCATCTATCTCCCACGCCAAGTCCCCGTTCACCTTTGCTGTGAGGCACCACTCCTTTTACAAACACTCATCTCTGAATAAGACAAAGCTCAGATTTCAGTCTCCTCAGGACAGTGGAGTGGGCAGTGAAGTCGATGGTGTGACCTCGTTTGCCTCCCTTCTGGACAACAGTGTTCTCCTCTTCCTCCTCCCCATCAGCATCACATGCTACTGACAAAGCACTTATTTCTGGAAAAAGATATGCAATTTATAAACAACTTCCTACCTCCACCTCCCCTCGGACCTTCACAGACATCCAGCAAGAGGTCCGGTGGGCCTTGGAGCCAAAGGGCAGATGTCCAGTGAGTTGGAAAGAACTGACCTGGAGGGAATGACCATGGGGCCAGGCCCCTACCCGCTGCCTCTGTGGGCATGTGCCCACCAGAGAGTGGGGGTCTCCAATGTGAAGCCATCAGAATCAGCCAAACTCTCAAATTTAGAAACAACCCTTTTCCTTTGTGAATAATGTTACATTTTAAATTTCATGTTAGAAAAGGTCATTTAAAGGATCACGTGATGGAGCTAGGAAGGCTGGCCCGTCTGTAGCTCTGTCGCAGCACCCACACCCCAAACTGCCTCATTTCCTCTCAGAGCCTTAATGTCCCGCTTTGTAAAACATCAGAAAGTGAACCACATGCCCACACAAGTGGATGCAGGGCTGTTTCTGGAACACACAGGCCGGGTAGAAATGCCACTTGGTCTTTATTAGCTGACCAAGTCTTTCCTCCACCTCTACATTCCTTTTCCTAGAGTCTCAAACTCTGGAAGACATGCAGGAGTCCTCCATGAAACACGGCTTTCCTCTCCCCAAAGAGAGGCAACCTCAGGATCTGGTGAAGTGAGGCTCAGGCTTCGGATCACTGGGCCAGCCTCTGGCTCTGCCACCTGCTAGCTGGTAACCTGGGGCAAGGAAACTAGATCTTGCCCAGCTGCTGTGGCTCAGTGGTTGAGCGTCCACCTATGAATTAGGAGGTCATGGTTCAAGTCCCTGTCAAAGCACATGTGGAACGTGAAGGAGACAGCCAATCAATGATTATCATCAATGATGTTTCTCTCTCTCTCAATCTCTTTCTCTCTCAATCTCCCTCTCTCTCTCTCAAACTCTCTCACTCTCTTTCTCTCTCTCTCTCTCTCTCTCTCTCTCTCCCCCTTTCCCTTCTCTGAAATCAATAAAAATATATTTTTTAGGAAAAGAAAACTAGATCTCAGTTTTCTTCCCAAGCACCTAAAAGAGCTCTAGTGAGGGTCAAAAGAGATATATCAAAAAAGTACTTTTGCACTCTACCTGCATAGTACAACCTTATAACAACTAAGGATGACACTTAGTTGGTCATCCTTAGTTGTTATAAATAACAGGGGCAGCATCTTCATGTTCTATGGCATGTAAACAACTTCAAACACACTCACACACACAAACACGCACACACACACACACACACAGTGGCGTATTATTCAGCTATGAGAAAGAAGGAAAGCTTGCCATTTGGGACAACATGGACGGAGCTGCAGGGATTATGCTATGTGAGGTTAAGCAGGCAGAGACTAATGCTGAATTATATCCCTTATATGTGGAATCCATATGGAACCTAAAAAAGCTGAGCCTGTAGACACCGAGAATGAAATGGTGGTTACCAGGGGCTGAGGGTTAGGGGAATTGGGGTGATATTGGTCAAAGGGTACAAAATTATTACACAAATTTATCTGAATAACCACCATTTGTGTCTTCTTCCACTTGTTCCAATAGTGAAAGTTGGATTGCCACTTTCCCCCACCCTCACCTACCACCACTGTGGCCTCATAAGTGTGAAGCTATCTTTTGGGGGCCAAGACTCTTGGAAACAAATGCAGCGTGAGGGTAAGAATTTTTTCACGGAAAAAGGGCTGTGGGTCTGAACTTCCAAGGAGGGCTCAGGCCACTAGCTCGCTTTCAAATAAGGAGAGAATGACCATTAACCTATCAGAAAGGGACAAGCGGAGCAGACAACCAAGAGAGACTCCTGTGGCCTTTCCATTCGCCCGAACGATGACTGATGGGTTGAGAGCCCAAACAGGGAGGCCCCCTCTATTTGCACAGCTGGAAAGCGCTCCCTTCGCTGATTTCTGAAGGAGACGCGGGCGGTGCTTGTTTAAAATCCTGGCACACTGAACATTAGAGAAGGTCATCATGACTTAATGGCATATCAGGCCGCGTCGGCCCCTCTCTGCCGTTTTCCCAGTTCACTTATTTACCCAATAGTATGAACTCAGAACTGTGTATTCCACCAGCCACTGTACAGTGGCAATGATCACTTTAATGGATTTAAAATGCTTTGCTGCTTTGCCTCATTAGGGCCGTTTCCCTCAAGATAGGACCTAGTTATGCATAAAATGAAACAAACCAATGAGCTCCAGGCCTCTCTGGATTTTGCTAGTAGATCGGAGGAGGCAGAGAACTCCTGCAAGCAGTGTACATGTCCCCAGATACCCATTTCCAAGGGACATGTCTGAGGTCCAATGGCTGAGAAAAGTCTCCATGGCTACCAGACTTGCAAGCAAGAAATTCTGTTGCGAGAGTGGCTCCTCGCCCCCTGACTGGGGAAGGTGTGTGGGCCCAGCTCCTGCTCCTCCCCAGCGCCACCATGGCCAGGCCCGGCCCGGCCACTGACAAGCTTCTCCCTGGGCTCCCCTGGGCTCTCCCCGAGTCTGCTCTGGCCCCTGAATGTTAATGACTCATTTCACTGAAGCACTTGTCTGAGTCAGGATGAAAATATGTAAGGGGGGCCCCTCTGGACCTCATGTCACTTGAGATGAAAAATGTTATGCTGCCTCCATACTATAACAATCTGAGACTATAAACAATGATTTAATTAATGACCATAGAAGAATACTTGCTCACTGATGTTACGTGGTCTAAAACCCCATAACTGACGCAACGCGAAGCCAATGTTTACATGGGCACAGATGACTGGAACCTAACGTTTTGATGGCAGCTGCTACTTTGAAGAGTGGTAAACAATGACATTTTATTCCCGAGACCCTTCAGGAGAGAAGCGGAGTAAGGAGGTAAAACTTCTGAGAGGGCCTGGCTCTGGCAGGGAGGAAATGACCGGATTTAGACAGGAAGGGAAGGAGAATCACTGTGGAATCCCAGGCCCGGCCAGCTCAGCGGCTACTATTACCTCCTTGGATTTTCCAAGTGGCTGTACTCAGAACTTTTACATCTAAAGGGCTGTATGCTATAGCCAGGCCCTGAAATACTCCAAGTTGACTAAACTATCTTCAAAAGGATGCTTCAGAGATTCTTATAAACAATGACTAAAACTAAATTATGGTGTAATATTAGTTAAGACAAGACTTCAATTTGAGTAATTTTCATCAGCTGGACACAGACAGTGGTAAAAACAATAACCCATGACTAACTGCATCCTAGCCGATGGGAGAACTGCAATTCAACGTGGCAAGAATAACAGCAACATTTTTTTAAAAAAAATGGAAAGGAACTCTTTTTTTTTTTTTCAAGACCGCAGAATAAAGGGGAAAAGAAAAACAGGAAAAGTGGAGCTCACTCAAGATTTTCAAATGTCAACAAAGTTCCAAAAATTGTTTCAAGAATGGACCCTTTCCTCAGAGGAAACAGAGGATGCATCGGCTTCCACCCCCTCAGGCCCACGGTTCTCCCATGTGTCCCCTGAAATGAAGCCAAATGCATTAGCTCTGAGATAATCATATTACTGATACCTATAGTGAGGGGAGCCAGCCAATAAACTAAAATAATCAGAGAATGTGTTATTAATAGCTTCAAGGAAATGTTGACTTCCATGCAGGTCTCCACTTTTTCAATGCGGAAAATGAGACGTGCTTAAAATATTGTTGCAAGTAGAAGCAGATCATTAAAGACAATGCCAAGCCATGGGAAAGACAGGCTGAGGTTTATTTGCCGGGCCATACCCCTCTTCTCTGGGAACTTCCCACCCCCACCCAGTGCTGGACCCCTCAGAGTGCATATGTTTTTCTCTATGGGCTTATCTCTGCCCATACCCAAATCAGCAGGGGGGGTCCCTGGACCAAGCTGGGGTCATAATCCTTTTTGGGAGGAAGGTAGGGGACTTAAAAATCAGAACTTAAAGTTCTGGATCAATCAGTCTCAAATGGAGAAGATAAAAACTCCTTTTTAATATCATATCCTGCTGTGTGGATAGAGGGGTGTACATGGCATAGGATGGGAATTTCTGAATATGCCCATGCCATAGCAGAGAAGGTCTATCATAGCAGAGGTCTACCTACAGAGGGAAGAATGACGGAGTGTAGAAGGAAACCAAGAAGGGAAAGAAAACAAAAACACAGCTCCCTTGTCCTCCTGAGACACAAGTTTCCCTCCCTTGTCTAGATTCTGAGTCACTCCCCTCTCTCTGCAAAACACTCCCCTTTTTAATTTCAGGGAGCAACTTTGGTTGCTTGCAACTAAAATAACTTTGTTTTAACTCAAACTAGACTTAATTGGTTGTGTAGGCTAAGTCATGCTATGGGAACATAGGAAACCGGAAACCCCAGTGGCTTAACACTAAGGCTCATCACACGCACTATGTATGCAGTGTGGCTGGCCTATGGCAGGGGACAGGGGAGTGGAAAGGCATTCGCTCCATGTGATGACTCAGGGCCCCAGGCTGATGAAGGTTGTTCATTTCATGACTATTCCATTATGTAGTTTCAGAGTTCACAAGAGCCAAAGCGTAGACACTACCACACCAGCTCTTAAATGCATTATGCAAGAAATGACCAGGTTGGTTTTGCTTAAAGGCTATTGGCCAGAACCAGTGTTGAGGCCCCACAGGGGCTCAAGGGACCAGGAATGCTGAGCAAGCACGTGGATATTTGGTGCACAGTAAATGGCTCTGCCACAGTAACTCTCCCAAGGCCCCTCAGCTACTGAGCAGTAGAGTGGAGAGGCTCAGCCACTCCACTTGACTATGTCCTCAAACTTTATAAGCATATTTTGGGAGAAGCTGTTACAAGTTTTTAAAAAATTCATTTAGAAACACCCAGACGTCATCTTAGAATTCACAGCCTTCTCCTAGAATTCTCCACTTCCTCATGACTATGTTGATTTCTGCGCATCCAAGGAGAGGGAATTGGGATCCAGGCCCATCAGAGGGACCTACCTTTGTTGGCACAGGCCATCCACTTGAGATTGTCTGCAAAAGCCGCCTCCCGTCCAATGAGGTACGTGAAGATGCGGACCTGAGGGGAAGGCAAACACACGGATCAGCGTTGTTCCCTTTTCACTGTCCTGCACAGACCACATCCTGGCTCATGCACATGTGGTTTACCTCGTTAATGCCCCATGCTTCCCATCTGGAGGAACATATTTAAAACATTTGAAGTACAGTTAGCTTGAAATATATTCAGAACTGGGGCCTTTGATCTTTGAAACCATGTGGCACTGGTGGTGGTTGTTTTTCGATGTGGAGCTCGCGACAAAGGAGAACAACGTGAAATGGGCGACTGGCAACATTACGGGCTGTGTTTTGCTGCACACATATGGACAAGGAGCATCCAGGTCTGGCCCAGATCCGCACAGGAAATGCAGAGTGTGCTCTTCCTGGGAATAAAAACGCCACTGAAAGACCCTCAACATTTCCCCCCAGTGGCGAGGACAGGCTGCAGACACTCTCTTGCCATCTGTGGTCCCTAGCTTGATCTTAGGAGGTAAATAACTGGGACAAGAGGCATAGCCTGCAGCCAGGAGACCAATGGGGACCCTCTCAAGCCTTCCTGAGGTTTTGGCTCCAACACACGTAAAACCCCAGCTCTATTGTTTTCCTAACTCTCTCTCATGAGGGCAGAATACTTTGTTTTTTATGATAGTTGGCATACATTATATATTAGTTTCAGGTGTACCACAGTGACTCAACACTATATTTCTCATGATGTGATCATCACAATACTAGTGGCCATCGGTCACCATGCAAAGTTTGTTATAGTAATATTGACTATTTTCCCGATGCTGTACATGCCATCTCCATGACTTTTATCTTTAAACTGGAGCTTTGTACCTCTTATTCCCTCTCACCCTTCTCACCCATTCTCCCGTTCTCCTCCCCTCTGGCAACCATCAGTTTGTTCTCTGTATCTAAGAGTCTGTTTCTTTTTTGCTTTGTTTGTTTGTTTTGTGTTTTAGATTTGACACATAAGGGAAATCATATAGTATTTGGAGAAGATGGAGAGAAAAGGAAACCCTTTTACATTATTGGTGGGATTGTAAATTGGTGCAGCCACTACGGAAAACAGTATGGAGGTCCCTCAAAAAATTAAAGATACAACTACTATACAACCCAGAAATTCCACATCTGGGTATCTATCTGAAGAAAACAAAAACATTAATTTGAAAAGATATACAGGGTGGGGCAAAAGTAAGTTTACAGTTGTGAGTACTCAAATCACAGAGTTTATTCTAGTATTTTATGTATGAATTATTGTATTATTTTCCAGATGAACAACTGTAGAACTATCTTTGCCCCACTCTTTATGTACCCATATATCACTGCACCATTATTTACAATAGGCAAGACATGGAAGCAATCTAGGTGTCCATCGATAAGTGAGTAGATAAAGAAGATATGATATCAACAAAGAGAGATAAAATATAAAGAGGAAAGGGTAGAGAGAGAAAGAGAAGGGAAAATTACTCATCCATAAAAAGAATGAAGTCTTGCCATTTGCAACAACATGGATGCACTTAGAGAATACTGTGCTAAGTGAAATAATCAGACAGAATTACTTTAAATAAACCACAATCCAGCTCCCAAAGTGGTACGTGAGGGTTAGACAGAAGAAAGATAAAGAATTAAAAATGTTAAAGCCCTTTCATTCAAATTTAAAGTGAGATGTGGGTTAACACTACACAGTCCAAATAAAACTCCTAGCAGGCCAAGTTCAGTCCTTCGGTCACATCCAGACCAGTTCAGGCACCCCCTCTGCTCCTTCAGAGCCTTTTTTCCACTGTGGTTGACTAATATCTGTGTGGTTACCTCTGAGAGATTGATCTCCACTAGACTATCCACTTGATGAGGGAAAAAAAGAGCTAGGTCTCTTGCCCCTGGCCATGGCCCCATGGAGCACAGTGCTCGTAACATCACAGATCTAGACATGAGTGAATAAAAATATATGAGTGCCAAAAATGAAGATTTTGTTATAATTAGGAGTATCTGCTTATCTGGGAATTACAACTTGAAGACTAGTTTTTAAATGATGGTTTATTTCCAACTAAAAAGATGTTTAAAAATATACATTATCGTTATGTAGCCATAGTCTGTCCTCGTTTTCCTTTGGTGAGGCAGTCATTTCACCCTTCAAGGGGGCTTCCTGGTGGAGGAGCCGGCCGGGAAGCCTGGCCTCTCTTTACTCCCCTCCCTCCTTCCCCCACTATTCCTACTGGGGTCCATGTAGCCAAGGTGGTTACCACTGACCTTCCAACACAGCGCTGTCCCCTGTTCACTTGGCCTGTCTGCCCACTGTTGGCATATAGCTGATGACTGATTTAGTGGAAACAGAGGCCCAGTGAAATAAAGGGACTTGATTAGTTTCAAGTCCTGATCTAATCAGAGTTCTCTCTGAGTCCTGAGACCTCAGATAACACTGGGGTCTCCTCTTATCCCCCTGCAGACGCTGGTTCTTCCAACACAGAAATCCCCACCCAGCTCTGAGGTCCAGAGCCAGCACCCACAGGAGACAGACTATACTCCAGGCTCTTGAGACCCGACCCAGGCTGCTTTCATAGCACTTTGCCGTCCATTTCCCACTTAAACTATTTAAAGAGGAAACCCTAGATTGATAAAAACTTGCATGCCCACTGGCTCTTAACCAAGCAGAAAGCATAATAGATGGCTCTCAGGAAATGCAGCTATGAGTCTGTCTTGTAGGCAAAGCAGAAAAGACCTGTCACAAAGCAACCCATTTGGTTTTGGGTAGAGGTGCCTGTGTGTGCCAAACCTCCTCTGCTCTCCAGATGAAGAGCCACAGGATAAACTGAGTTCTCTCAGAGGCATAGTTAAAACTCTAGAACAATGCCACGAATCATTCCATAATTCCTGATTTTAAAAGATGGCAACCCATTTGGAAAACCAGTAGGATTGTGCCAAACTTCAGACCAGACATGATTGCATTGCTCAAGAGTAATTGTCTACAGTCAGCACCATCCCCTCGGTCAGGTATGTGTTAAAGGATTTATGGCAGTATATTTGTTTTGTTGGTTTGTGAAAGAAAATCAGAATCATCTTTAATATTTCCATTGATGTGCGTTCCTTGGCTCCCAGGGGACTGGCCTCCTTATCTGAGTAGAAATGGCGTGGAAACGACTTGTTGCATCTCTGCCTATAAAATAAACATAATCAAACGATGCTGGGTTCACACCCTGGACTTCTCACAAGTCTGCCTTTCAACTGGCAGCAAAGAGAAAAGAGATTTCATCCAAAATAAATATTTTGAAGAGCAATTTAACAATAGCCATAGCATTTTATAGTTGTAATTTTTTAGAACCAGTAATTCTACCTCTAGGCATTTGTCTGATAGACAGGATAACAAATACAATGCCTCTGGGGGCCAAGGTGGTAACAAAGATGACAGGAAGGGGTAGGAGAACTGTAGAGTGCATGACCTCTTAAAGCACTATAACACAGTTTTATACATTTTCACCAATACACTAAAATGATAAAATACAAGAATGTTCAGTGTCATTATTTGTAATGGTAAAAAACTGTTAAATCTTAAGTGTTTCATGATAGCTGATTGGCTAAAAACGTATAGTCTATTCATGCAGGGGGACATCACGCAGCTATGTATTCATGTAGAAAGACATCCATCAGAAATTGGTAAGGGAAAAAAGCAGGTGGTAGGATATTGTGTAACATGCAATCCTATTTTTTCTAAAAACAGACTTACACTTATTACTTCAGAAATTTCAATTTCATTTGAATGTTTTCACAAACGAATAAGTATTGCTTTAATAATTAGAGATCCCACCTGACTGGTGTGCCTTAGTGGTTGAGGGTCAACACATGAACTAGGAGGTCGCATTTCAATTCCTGGTCAGGGCACATGCCCGGGAATTGTGCTGGATCCCAAGTAGCGGGCATGCAGGAGGCAGCTGATAAATGATGGTCTCTCATCATTGATATTTTTCTCTCTCTCCCTCCCTCTCTCTGAAATCAACAAAAACGTATTAAAACACAATTAGAAACCCCTTAAAATAGGAAGAAAGTAAGGGCACTCCTGTTTCGGGAACCATTCTGTAAGGACATAGGAAGCATAAACATGGCATCGAACATCAAACACAGAAGAGATGATACATGGAAATTAAACGTGGTCTCGCACCTTCCTGGGTGGGCTGAGTGTGAAACCTCTGTGTAACAGACTTAAATTGTTCCTCATTTCCATCACTGACAGATCCTGTTGCATGATGGATTTTATTTCCAAGGGTTGGGGATTATTTCCCTAGAAAGTGCCATCAAACAAATTTTCACAAGTCTGCCTTGAGTCCAACCACTTTTCTGATGTGACAAGTTGCCTTAGCAGATTGAGGGTGGTCCTGAGGGCCAGGTGAGTATCATGAAAAGGCATCACGGCACAGTTCAGCCAGGACCGTTGTCAGGAGACACCAGAGTTACCGGAAGAGCCAGGCCTCCGCACTCATTGTCCTCAGGCAGGAAGATACCGCTTTCATTAACCGGCACAAAGGCAGGGTGGGAAAATGTCTGCATTGACCTATTAGTTCATTTTGATCTTCCATTTAAGGTTGGATGTCTTTAAATGTTCTTTAAACCCAGTCAGGCTTAATAAAATCTTAAGATGTGGACATTTCAAAGTTCAAAGTCACATAACTTAATCTACTGAGTATAAAAGTTCCCAAATGAAACAAACAAAAATCAACCCAGTTTTTGTAAAAAATAGATGTATGCTTCTTTCTCATATAGATGCAATTTCCAGCAAAAACTTGAGGGGGCATCATTCCTTTCAACTTTTGGTGAATAGAGGTAGTCTTATTCTCAGGGGTCATGGGTCAAATTCCCTCCTTTCTACAACCATTAAAATAGGGGAGGGAAGCAGCTGCCAGTAAAGCTATCAGGGGGCATTGCACAGCCAGAAAACAGGCTGCTGCCACTCACAGGTCCCTAGTAATGAGTGGCAGGTCACCAATGCCCATGTTTTTGAGACAGTCCAAGAGCAGCAATTCACAGCCCATTACAAGCAACTTCCAAGCACCTACTATGTGCTGGAGATCTGATGAATAAATAAAACAAATTCTCTGTCCTCGGGGAGTTTAGATTTTTGTGAGAGTGAAACAGTTCATAAATGGCAAATTCACATAAAATGTTTGTTTATTTGTTGTATTAAACGCTTATGAAGGAAATAAAACAAGGTAAGGCAATGGAGAGCAATGGAGGCAGCTGTTTTAGGAAGGAAGGGAGGGAAGGCTTCGCTGATAAGGTGATATTTGAGCAGAAATCCAGACCAAATGGGGTGGCGGAGTAAGACATATGACTATTGGGGAAGAATGTTCCAGGCGAAGGGACCAGATGGTACAAAGTCCTTGAGATAGGGATGCTCAAGGTTATGGAAGAGACGAGCAGGGATGGGTGGAGTCAGCTAGAAGAGGCCGTAGGGGATGAACTTGGACAGACAACAGAGGCCAAATCATGTGAGCCTTTGTGGTAAACGTTAGACAGTGGGCTTTATTTTTTCCCAGCAAAAACAGAAACCACAGGGGGACTGAGCAGAAGCCTGACATGAGCAACATATAAAATTGTAAAAGGCCCTTCTGTCTGCGTGTGGAGAATAGCCATGGACCGTTGTGCTCATCCTGTCTGCCCTGATTTTCCTGTGATGATATAATTCTGCATACTCAGGTCCCATCCTAGATCAATTAAATCAGGCAGGACCGACATTAAATCTCCTATGGAGTTGCACCGTGCAGCCAAGTTTGAGAGCCACAGCCACAGGGAGGTAAGCATAGAAACAGAGACACTAAGTAGGAGGCCACTGAAATGTTTCACGTGAGAGGTGAAGGTGGCTCTGGCCTGGGTGGAGAGAGCTGTCAGACTTCTCTGGGCATCAGAATCACTAGGCCAGTGGCTCTCAACCTTCCTAATGCCACGAACCTTTAATACAGTTCCTCATGTTGTGGTGACCCCCAACCATAAAATTATTTTCGTTGCTACTTCATAACTGTAATTTTGCTGTTATGAATCGTAATGTAAATATCTGATATGCAGGATGTATTTTTATAGTTAGAAATTGAACATAATTAAAGCATAGTGATTAATCACAAAAACAATATGTAATTATATATGTGTTTTGCGATGGTCTTAGACGATCCCTGAAAACAATATGTAATTATATATGTGTTTTCTGATGGTCTTAGGCGACCCCTGTGAAAGGGTTGTTCGACCCCCAAAGGGTTCATGACCCACAGGTTGAGAACCGCTGCACTAGGCACTTTCAATCACATGTGAAAGGTGGTGCCCCAGCACCCACCCTCCAGAGATTCAGATTAAGCCCAGGCATCTAGATTTTTCAAAGCTGCTCATGGTGGGTCTGACACAGGTGGTCTAAATCCAACACGTAAGAAAAAAAAATAGCACAAAGAAGAGGAGGCCTGAGCAAAGGAAAGCAGGACTGGGAATTAGAAATCACTGGAATGTTGACCAATGTCACCCAATCAATTTAATCAATCAATCAACAAATAAATAAGAAAAAAAGAAAAGAAAACTCTGACGCCATTCCCAATAAAGATGCTTCCATTGAGTGCTCAGGGTTGAGGCTGAACAGCCCAGTGGGTGGTTAAAGACAAAAAGAGAGGCACTGGCTCAGGATGACATTTTGAAAGAAGCTTGTGTCAATCCAACAAGGCAGGACTATCAGACATCGACCAGCCTGGGCAAGCAGGAAAGGGCAGACCTGTGCCCGATGCCTGTGGC
Organism: Myotis davidii; assembly: GCF_000327345.1. Classification (NCBI taxonomy): domain Eukaryota; kingdom Metazoa; phylum Chordata; class Mammalia; order Chiroptera; family Vespertilionidae; genus Myotis; species Myotis davidii. The sequence goes on along the minus strand of NW_006284347.1, from coordinate 1,616,564 downwards.
TGCTGAGCTGGTGCTGAGCACTGCTTCTTGAGATTACAATAAGCCCACTCTTCCACCCCAGATGCCGGGAAAGGGCCTGGGCTGGAGCACGTAGCAGCCTCTGGAATCACAGTCTTTCCTGTTATAGGAAAGAGAAAGCAATCTTCTATTGTAAAATAACGTTTAACTATAGACCCAGTATTTCTACCTTTAAAAACCTGCAAGTTGCCGAAACCGGTTTGGCTCAGTGGATAGAGCGTCGACCTACGGACTGAAGGGTCCCAGGTTTGATTCCGGTCAAGGGCATGTATCCTGGTTGCGGGCACATCCCCAGTGGGGGATGTGCTGGAGGCAGCTGATCGATGTTTCTCTCTCATCGATGTTTCTAACT
>NW_006284347.1:1592130-1615271 GCF_000327345.1 Myotis davidii | reverse complement strand
TGGGGGTTTTTAAATTCATCCAGTGGGCAGATCAGTGAGTGCATTGACCATGTCTTTTTATTTTTTGTATCTCTGATGGTCTGCTCTCTGGAGGCGTGCTACTGTGGAGGGACCACCCCTCCCAGGCTCGGCTAACCCCTGGGGATAGTATACAACTTGCCTGCAAGTGTACCCGGATATACAAACCAACCAATCCGGAGCCAAAGCCTCCGGCCACCTCCTTTTCTCAGGTGCTCACAGCCTGGGCCATTATTCACTTGTCCTAATCACCCTAACTCTGATGGTCTGCTCTCTGGAGGCGTGCTACTGTGGAGGGACCACCCCTCCCAGGCTAGGCTAACCCCTGGGGATAGTATACAACTTGCCTGCAAGTGCACCCGGATATACAAACCAACCAATCTGGAGCCAAAGCCTCTGGCCACCTCCTTTTCTCAGGTGCTCACAGCCAGGGCCATTATTCACTTGTCCTAATCACCCTAAGCAGGGGTGGGCAACCCCTGGCATGAGTGCCAAACCTGGCATGCCAGTAAGTTTTGCTGGCATGCAAAACCCTCTCTTATAATCTTCCATTTACAATTTTTTTCTTAATTTTGACTTTTTTTGTTTTTCAGATACATTCAGTGTAGGTGCATCTTAGATAAAGAAATAATTTTACATAACAAGTTATCTTAAAGACCATAGACATGGATTGACGAGCGAGGGGAAGAGCAATTTCTATGCCTCTGCCTTAACTCTCCCTGCCTTCCTAGATCCAACCAGTGTTTTGGTTTCATCCACATACACTTGTGAATCTTTGTTCTCAGTGATGAATTTTGTTAAGTCTCATAATAAGAGTAGCCTGTGCATATCTCTGAAGGTCACGAAATATAAACCTGATGTAAAATCTCTGTCATCAGTGATGCAGCAGCAAAAGTCCCACTGATAATATCAAATGGAGTCATAAAGTTTTCTGTCAGACTATCAGTGTACATGTATACATTAAAAAATAAATGTATTTTTCATCATCATATACTGCGTTTTTGTCGCTCGCATAAATTTTATTATTTCTTCAAGGTTCTTCATATACGTACACCTTAAGAGATATCAAGTAGGCGTAACATGTTCTCAAAAAATTAGGGTTGGCACGCAGAAGAATTTTGAGTCAGAGATTTTGCTGGTTTTGGCACGCACTCACAAAAAGGTTGCCCACCCCTGCCCTAGGGCCTGGTACCAGGCAACTAGGGGCAGCCCCTATGCCCCAGAGCCCGCTGTAATATTCAATTCTAAACCTGCCTACCCTGCTCTGCCTCTTTTTTTTCTCAGGGGAGCCACAATAAAGTCTTCACCCCACCAATCCCTTCTCTCTGTCCACATCTGGCCTTTGTGCTGTCATGAGGCTCTATGTGGTATGGCATGACCCTGGGGACTATGAGTATAATAAACTTCTTTCCTCCTGATAGTCATCCCCATGTCTGTGTGCCTTACCATATCAGATTAAAACAAATTCTGAGTTACCTTCAAAACAGCCAGGAATCAGGAGACCTGGGTTCCAGTTGGCTCCAACTCCACACTTACTTGTGCAGGGATCTGAATAAGTTAGTTAAACCCTGTGAGCTGTGCTTTCTACCTATTGCAGGTGGATCAGGCCACCACCACCCCCATCCCACTCACTATGATTAATAGCAAGTGAGATAATGAATGAAAAGACAGGTCAGAAGCAATGAATTCCAGTAAGTTTGGGTTTACTTGTGTTTCAATTTTTTTTTCAATAACGCTGTACAAAGTGGGCTGAAGAAAGTTGAATCTCCTATCCACACATGTTCCCTCACACTGCCCAGAGGGCTGATTGAAGAGAAAATTGATTTTTGTGGGTGAAGAAGAGTATTTTCCCTAGGGGAGAGTTTTGACAAGTCATCACTGGTATTTGTCTTTCCCAGGGACAATGGAATTGCCAGTTCCTAACACAATCAGAGGTGTAACAATGACAACTTGTATTAACCTCTGGAGAATCATTAAGATCCATTGAGAACTTGGCCAGGGCTATCTCGGTTCATGATAAGAGGGAACTTCCAATGGTTCTTTTTGCCTGGACCTTAAAGAGAAAATGTATAGGAAAATAGCAAAGGATACGAAGCTTGAAGACATGACTAGGCCTTTTCTCTGGACCTGAGAGAAAAGTCCCTTTTTCCTTAGTGTTCCTCACCCCTGAATCTGTCTTTGCCTTCTTCTGCCACCTACTCAAGGGTGTGGATCAGGGAACAGAACCCATTTGCCCTTGGGCACAGATGTGGCCCTTGTGAGTTCTCACTGGTATTTGTGTCAAAGCCCCACAGTAAGAAGCAGCCAGTATTGGAGAAAAGCACTCACTTCCTGCCCAACCTGCTGAATCAGCACAGCAGAAGGTCATAGGTCAAGGATTGGGATTTTGGAATTCTGTCCAAATCATTCTCAAATTCATTAAAACCAACAGCTGTTGTGAATTCTAAACTAGCACATTTGTTTTTTTCCAAGGTTCTTGTCACTTCTATTTTCCCAACCAATCCTCCCGTCACTAAGAATTAGCTGAAAACAGCAGTTTCGGCTGTCACCTGACCTACCACCTTCCAGGGCTCACTGTCAATAAGACAGTCAAGGACTCATCAGACAACTGCAAGGATATTGTTGAGGACAGTGTTAATTCCATTTACCTGTGCTTCTCCAAGAGGCAGACAGGTAGGGACATGGCCCTGGGGTGTGGGGGAGGGGCTTGTGTATCAGAATAATGTGTGGGGTTTGGTAATGTATAGATTCTCATTTCCTGGACACCAACCTCTGCCCCTTCCAGGGGTTCCAGTGTGTTCCCAAGACCTGGAACCCCCACTATGGGAGCATGCCCTTGAGTGAGGACCACTATTTTGGCATCGATGAGTAGTAGCCTCAGATGATGGGTCAGGAAGGCACGTGAAAGCTCTGGAGGAACTGGGGAGGCCATTATCTTCTTTCAGAGGAATTCCAGGGGGAATTTATCTCTAGTCTTCAATAAGGAAGAGTTATACTTTATCCTAAGCAACTGTTATTATTTAATCCTACAGACTGGGAATCTTATGTCTGTCCAGGGCTCCTTCTTTGCATTGGCTGTCCTCACGCGGCAGGCTCAAACACCTCAGAGATCGGGTGTTTTTAGCTCTGTTTATGTCCCTGCCTTTGGTATCCCTTTTTTTCTTTCAGCTGACCTCTGACTTGTGTTATCTTTTCTGTTTAATGTTTTCCATCCACTTCCCTCCCACATACTCTTCCATCCATTGAGTATTAACTGGTTACCCACTAGATTCTAAACCCCCTTCTCAATGCTGGAGACACAAGGGGAGAAAAACACATGGTCTCTACCTTCATGGAACTTGTAATTTTTCTAAATCCTTTCTATAGAATAAAGAAGGCAGAGATACATGAAGAAATGAAAGAACATAGGGTGAAGGATCTGTTGTTTTTTTATTCACTACTCCAGACTTCTCAAGGGTTGCTGGTTGAGATCCCCCCTTAATTTTTTATACTATCTCTGTCCTAACTATGTGAACCACACTGATTTCTCACATTCTTAATAAAATTTATTCCTAAGTATTTTACTGTTTTTATGCTATTGTAAATAGAATTGTTTTTTCTTTTTCAGATACTTTGTTGTTAGTATATAAAAATGCAACTGTTTTTGCATGTTGATTGGATATCCTGCAACTTTACTGAATTCATTCTATTAGCTCTAATAGTTTTTCAGTGGATCTTCAGGGTTTTCTTTATATAATACTAGAGGCCTGGTGCACGAGATGCGTGCACTCAGCGTGGGGGGGTGGGGGGTGGGGCGGGGGCGGTCCCTCAGCCCAGCCTGCACCTTCTCACAATTCAAGTGTCCTCGGGGGATGTCTACTGTGCTCGCCGGCCGGCCCTGAGCCCAGCTTCTGGTTGAGCAGTGCTTCCCTGTGGGAGCACACTGACCACCAGGGGGCAGCTCCTGTGTTGAGTGTCTGCCCCCGGTGGTCAGTGTGCGTCATAGCAAACAGTTGTTCCACAGTTCGGTCGATTTGCATATTAGCCTTTTATTATATGGGATCATCTCACCAGCAAACACACAATTTTAGTTCTTCCTTTCCTACTGGCATGCCTTTATTTCTTTTACATGCCTTTATTTCTTTGCCGACTGCTGTGGCTGTGGCTTCCAATACTATGCTGAAGAGGTGTGGCAAGAGCGGGTACCCTGTCTTGTTTCTCATTCTAGGGGAAAAGCTTTCCCCTGCATCCCCAGTGTTAGTTGTGGGTTTTCATATGTGGCCTTTATGATGTTCCGGCATGTTCCCTCTAGACCCAATTTATTGAGAGGTTTTGCCATGGAAGGGTGTTGGGTTTTGTCAAGCCCTTACATTGTAAAGTCATCGTATTCCTTCTCTTAGCTTTGGGCAAGAGAATACCGGAGGCCAAAGACTCGTTCTTAAAAAGGAACCCTTCTTCCTCTTTCTTTACCCCCTACATTCCACAGGTAAGAGAAAACAACTGAAATTTAAGTAGTATTGGTCATGCAAATAAGTTGGTAAAAAGGCATTTGACAGATGAGCAGTGAGGAAGGTGAGGTGGCACAGGAAAACAGGTCATGGCTGTCCCAAAAGGCCCTTTCATGCCATGAAGAGAAGCTGTAAACCCTCAGAAGATTTATATGGAATGTGCAGGGATGATGGGGAAGGGTGCTCTGGGAAGCGGCAGACAGATCAGTGACATATAAACCAAGAAGAGCATGGGTTTGAACAGAAAAGCATATACAAACTGAAATAAGGTTGGCAGTCTGAGAGCTAGAATCTGTTCTGTTTCCTTATCCTCACAGATTTATTGTTTGTTGTTTGTTGTTCTTCTGAGGTCAGAACTTTTCATGTGGATCAAGGGAAGAGCCAGTTAGACACTGTGCTGGAACTGAGGTGGCTTTTTCAAGACTTTTTCAAACTCCGTGTCTCCCCGTGGGGAGCCTCAAGACTGACCAAAGCTGACAGACCTATGGCTGAAGGAAGTTCCACAATCTCGCATCATAAACATCCCTCCCTGGGCAATTGTAGCTCTTCCTAGAGAAGTACTTTTCTCTTGAGGGCACAACACTCCACTGGATAAAGGAGCCAGAACATTTGCCGTGGGCCTGGAAACCCACTCTTTCAGACACTGGGTGACTTCTAATGACAGCCAGTGTTACAGGTGATCCTAATTTATAACATGGAATGCAGACATACATAACTTACTTTGCAGCTCATTGCTCACTGCAATTCTTGTGATTTTCATCTCCTCCAGCAATACCTTGTCTAAGCCACAAACACCTGTCACCTGGATAATCAATGAGGCCTCTTTTGTGAGCTCCTCTATTGCTATCCTGTCCTAGAGAGAGTGTTTTACAATAGGAATCATATATGTCCCTCCTCTGCTCAAAGTTATGCAGGCCTTCCTTTCCATTTACAGTGGTTCTCAACCTGTGGGTCGCCAACCTATGAGTCGTGACCCCTTTGGGGGTCGAACGACCCTTTCACAGGGGTCGCCTAAGACCATCGGAAAACACATATATAATTACATATTGTTTTTGTGATTAATCACTATGCTTTAATTATTTTCAACATTAGGAAGGTTGAGAACCACTGATTTAGAATAAGAATCAGGTGCCCCCTCCCCAACCCCCGCCCCAATGCTCTGGCCCCTGCCCTGTTCTACCTCCCACCTCTGGTTGCCCCCCCGCCATGCCATTGCCAAATTCCTACCCCACCCTCTTCCTCCAGGCTGGTCTTTTTCCAATTTCTTGAACACATGGAGTTCTTTCCTATCACAGGGCCTTTGCATATGCCACCTTTTCTGCACTGAGACATTTTAGTATGGCTATCTCCTTCCCATTCTGTAGATCACATCATAAAACTTTCTACCTCCAAAAGTCCCTCCCTCCTCATGTTATCTAAAAAAAGCCCCCTTTTATTTTCTGTCTGAGGTCCTAGTGATTTCCTACATAGTATTTGGTGCAACTTAAAGTTTTATTCTCTGTCACCTGGCTATGTTCTGTTTGCTACACAGACACACTCACACTCTCTCTCACAAACATATAGAGAAGCATAAGGTTCATGGTGGAGATGCAATAGCAATCGTGTTCACTGTTGTTTCCCCAACTCCTAATCCAGCACCTGACCCATAGGAGCTGCCCCCAAATATTTTTCAGATAAATGAATTAATATGGACATCATCATTCACAGGGTCGCCAGGAGATGCAGCCGACTCAATGGCACATGACATACGTGGTTATTGCAGGAAATTAAAAGGTATAAACACAGGCTAAATGGGGAAAACCCATCACTTTATATGGGTAGGGACACGCTAAAAGAAATAGAGAGGTTAGATGAGTACTCAAACATTAAAATTAAGGAGGCTGTGCATTGGCCCATTGCCAGGACCTTCACATGATTGCAGTGAGAGAGACATTATCATTATTCTCATTTAACAGATGAGAAAACCGAGGCCTAAAAAGAGTAGTAACCTGCCTCAGATCACACAGCAGGTAAGTAGCAGCTACTGAATCGCTTTTAGTTAAGGCAGGTAGGACCCAAAGGTCATTTTCTTAACTGCAACCATATGATATGATAACACGATAACAGAGCAAAGGACATGAATCAGTAGCTTACAGAAAAGGAAATACTCTTGTCAACAAAAACAAACAAACAAAAGAATAAAATGTTGAATCTCATTTTTAAGCACAAAAATAAATACAAAGCTAAATAAAAATAAGATTTTGGGGTATTTTTGTTTGATTTTTGCTATCAACATAAAAATGACTTGTTAATGACAATGAGAGTATTGGGAAATAGCCCTTCAGCTGGTAAAAACATATATTGGCATAAGCTTTCTGAAGATAACTTGGCCATAACCTTTGACATGGAAATTCCACTTATAGCAAATTACATCTAGGGAATTGTTTTTATCACCAAGTTGAAATTTTTTATTTTGCTAAGATGTATAAATAGAACTGATATAACAGTCCATAGTCCATTCTATGACATCTAAACATTTACCCATAGATGACTGCCATAAGATGCTCTTATCCTTCACAGTTCAAGGAAAGTGCAGATGCCTACTTCTGTGAAAGCCCAATTTGCCTTAGTTTCTAACCATCAGATTAATTTGTCTTTTCAGAAGTTTTGCCAGATGTTTTCTTGTTTGCCTCTCCATGTTACCCAAGGAAATTATCATATACTGAAACAAAGATCTAATATAAAGAATATATGTTGCAGCACTGTTCATATGAGAGAAAAATCGCAACCACTTAAATGCGCCCACAGAAGCAAATTATAGTACACTCGTTCTATGAACATTTATGAAGCCATTGCAAAAATGGTAAAGTTGATCACTTAATGACTTGGAAAGACATCACTAAATGAACAAAATAGATTCCAAAAGGCTATGTACAGTGTTATCCATGCCATAAAAAATGGAAATACACATGCAGAGAAAAATAATGGAAAGATGCATGCAAAATATATCTAATGCCATACTGTCTGGCAGTTGGATAACAGGTGATACATATTTCTTTCCTGTTATCTGCTTTTTTATCAATTTTCTACAGTGAACATATATTTTTGTTACAAGAAAACATTATTTTCAGAAAAAGACAGTAAGAAGTTTCCATTCATTTCCGTTCAGCAGATACTTACAGAGCATCTACTATGTGTCAGGCTCTGTACCAGGAACTAGGGTTACAGTGTTGATGCAAATAGCTAATTCCACCCAGATATCACTCAGGTAGGAAAATCCACAGTGTAGAACTTAAGCATCCCAGAGGTGATATGCTATTAAACAGATCTCACAAGATGTTCCACTGAAAATTAGAAGCAATATCATTCCACAGGACAGCAAAAATGGACTCCACAGTAGCCATATGAAGGATTGCCCAGAACTGGTGAGAATAGGCAAGTCCTGATTCTTCTGCATGTTCGTAGCTGAAAGCTTTCTTCTATAGGTATTCAGGCATCATTTGGTGTCATGCTTCTCCTCTTTGGACAAATTCTGACCTGAAAGATGTCTCGAGCATAAGGAGACATGTCCACACTAAGAGTGAACATGGGTATCTGAGACCTACAGCAGAGCCTCCCAGAGGCCATTCATCTGAAGGCCACTGTCTACATTTATTGTCCTAAGGGGATGAAAGAACAAAATCCAGACTCCACCCTGTTCTACAGCCATAGAAGACTTCCCAGGACATAGGTCTGCTGTTAAGAAACCAGAAAATGAATGAAGCCACTGTCATTTCAGCTTTGCAACTGGCTATGGGTAATGCAGTGGGCTTTGGTTTTCCTCAGAAGAAAAAGAGCAGAAGAGAAATGCTGGTGTGCCCCTTGTCTGTCTCCATGCGAGAGCAGAGAAGGACCAGAGGTAGTGGCTTACCAGTTCCAACCCGAGCCTTGCATCCCCAGGCCGGAGGCCAGCCTCTGCCTCAGCAGATAATGAGTTTGGCAACCTCTGATAGTCTTTTCTGAATGCTAATCCTCATCACAGAACTTCTGTAATGCATGATCTAATTTAATACACCTGGCAGACTCACCAGCAGTTCATTCTCTTGTTATGTAATAGCCCAAAGTGAAGTCGGGGGTGGTTAATGCTCTGACAACCAGCTATTATCCCCAATAACAGGCGATTTTCAAAGGATTATTGCCGTCAGAAACCATTTTGTAATAACTGGCAAATGGAAGCCAATGTAGCAAAGTAAGATGGTCTTTGGGAGTTGCCATTTATTTTGTACAGATCTGTAAAGATGCTTCAAGCACCCCCAAAGTAACCAACTGGAACTGTGGTGGGGTTTCACAGGCTAAATTAAATCTCCTCACTAGAAAAGTGCCAGGGATGCATGCCTCAAAGTCACTCCTTGGAATCTTTCTCATTTTATAAAGCTTTTCATCTTCCCACTCATCTTTGCCCTTTCATAGTATTCTGGATTCCTAAGAGCCTGCTTCTGGGTAAGGTACAGAAGTCCTGGGAGCTTTCCACAAACAGATTTCCTCCTGAAGATGCTGTCCCTATGTCAGGCCCCGAGGGAAGACCAGTCACAGCATTGATTCCGAAGGACTGGTTGCTGATATACACATCCTGACTGAACCGAATCTCACTTTGGGAAGATAATTTGGGTTGGGTTATGACAGTGATGGTGAAACTATGACACGCGTGTCAAAGGTGACACGCGAACTCATTTTTCTTTTTTGGAAACTCATTTTTTTGGTTGATTTTTCTTTGTTAAATATATAAAATAAGTATCAAAAATATAAGTCTTTGTTTTACTATGGTTGCAAATGTCAAAAAATTTCTATATGTGACACGGCACCAGAGTTAAGTTAGGGTTTTTCAAAATGCTGACACGCAGAGCTCAAAAGGTTCGCTATCACCGGGTTATGACAAGAGAAGAGTAACTTATCATCCTCATCAAGCAGGAGTTTGGCTATCAGTCTACTGAAAGGTCAGACTTCATTCCACACAATACTACCCACTTACCGGTGAGTCCTCTCCTAGAAGAAAGACCTGTCTATGGATGATGCATCTCCTTAGGATGGTCCCCAAACACACTCATCTTCTACAAACTCAAAACCCAAATTCTGAAACATCAAGAAGTTGGGTTTTTTTTTATGTCACTGCTATGATAAAAATCGAGTTCTTTGTACTTGACGAAGATGCATAAATCCCAGCTGTTTGAACTTGGGAAATGTGCGCAGTGATAAAGTTAAACTGACATCATCTTGCTTTGCCTTGACAGTTCAGACGACTGGAGGCAATTGCCTCTCTGGCCATTGGGTTGAGATGGTAAGGACTAAAATCATTATTCTGCCTAAAGTTTATCTTTGACTAAAAATTAAACTTAACTTCCCTTTATCATTTTCCATCCCCCAACAACATGCATGCGTTCTTCAAGTTCCATCAAGATGGGGGACTAAATATTTAATAACCTGTTCTAATTAGCTACAACGTTACCTGATTTCTCTCTGTAAATGAATGTGAAAGGGCCCAGGAGGCCTAACGTTAACCTTCATCCACTCTCATTATAGGAGAGAAATTACAGGCTCTAATTAGATGCTTCGAATTGCAAAGAAATAGAATTTTCATAACCAGCTTATTAAATTCTAAGGCCCCTTTGGGATAGGGCAAATTGCTTCTCCTCTGATCTGCTTATCCTTGTACAACACCATACAGAAGACGCGTGTTGTCTGCCTCACACAGCTCATATTTCTCCCAAATTAATGAGTACTCAAATTATTCCAGCTGCCCTCTTGGCACAAGGAAAAATTGAAAATCTATGGCTGCCAAGTGACGTGGATAACTCAGCTGCTAAATAAAATATGCTTAAGGGGACGCAGCTGCTGGGGTGCCTATTTACATTAAAATTACTAAATCCATGAACACAGAACAAATGTCCCAAGACAGCTAAACAGTGTTCAACATTGAGGTTAACCCTTTTATCAGTCCAAGCCCTCGTGGTGCAAGTATCCCACATAGAGGGGCAGAAACATGAAGTTTTTACCCAATGATTTATATTTCTCCCAAACAGATCCCCAAGTGTTACAGATGGAGGAGCAGTGGGGATGGTCCCAGTGAATCCCCACTCACTTGACTGGCTTTACTTCTGTTGATGTCTTTGAACAAGCCAATTAAAGCTCTCATTTCTCCTAAAATTAAGCATAGATTTTAGACTTGCTAAATTTTGACATTTCATACATCTTTAATGAGATTCTCTCTTCTATGTTCTGTCCTCTTAATTGCTTAAAGGGTCCAATAAAGCTCAGATGACTAAGATATGGAAGTCTTAGAAAATGATGCCCCGAAGGTCAGCAGGCAGTGAAAGGTATCTCAAACAGTAGTACTGAGCCATTACGTGGGACTTCTTAAGGATGCTTCTGACTAACCAATTCAGATGGAAAGAATAAGACGGTATAGCCAATAATCAAGAACAAGAACAAATCATGGGTGGGATGGAGGAAGGTCCAAGTATATATTTATTCATTAGGCTCTCATTGATATGAAATTAAGGACCTTCCATTACTATCTCAAAATTCCAGACACTAAAAGATTTTGTTCAAATGTCTCCAAAATCCCTATCATTAATAATATCAACTCCTCCAGATAAAAATTCTTAACCCAGAGTTCAAAGGCTAAAATCCCTTCCAGACTCATGTCTCAACCACACACAAATATTCAAGAAACAAAATACCCTCAAAGTCATCTTGGGCCATCAAATAATAGATCAGCAAGGACCACCTTCTCTCGTTAGATTTGTAGTACTTTTTTTTTTTTTTTAAGAACCACAAGTTATAGCCTGGGTTCTCTGGCTAATTACAAAAACATGTTCTATTTGCCGTCCTGAACATTCTTTCCTGAACACTTTGCATTGTCCAAATCATGTAAAATTATAGAGTGATGTCATCCAATAGATCAGGCTCAGGGGAGACAGATGAAGATTCTGTAAACATGTTTCACCCTTAAACACGTAGCCTAAACAGAACACTTCCTCTCTCTGTAAGAGAAAGATGGCAACAAACGAGATTTAAAAAACAGAATGGGGACATGTGAACATCAACCCACAAACATTTGAAGATGATTAAGGAAGAACAGACATAAATGAAGATAAGAAGGAAAATGCTGCTCTCAGAAAGGAAGACAAAAGAGCCTGAAGGAACCCAATACAAATCAGTATCAATTACACGGCGGCAACTTTGATCCGCGACATTGCCACGCATGCTTTTGCTTGTACTGCTGTTTGCCTAAACACCTGAGTGACTCCATGGAGGGCATATCTGCCTCTGAACATTCCTGCCTCAGTTAGACTCTGAGAACGCCGGCACTTTAACATATGGTCTCAGAGTCCCTAGTCCTGCGGAAAACCAAAACTTTTAGAGATGTGGGTTTTTCAGCTATTACCCTAGGATGGGTGTCACACTGACACTCCCTCCCCCCCCCCAAAAAAAAGGACAGGATTCTTCCAGATCCTTTGCTGTCATGTTTACCAGGACACTTCTGACTCTCTGGGACCACTACAAGTCCTGGGCATGTTCTGGACCAAATGCAAAATCAGAACACCCACTGTGACCTCAAAGAAAGTGCAGATGTGAATGACTGTGACCTGGAAAAGCATTTTTAGTTTATCTTCCTTTGACACCTTACAGTATCAACACAACATGGTCTTCATCAACTTTTGGGGTTACATAGAGCCTTGAAAAGAGCTCTGATATAGAGGCTCAGGCAATCCTGTGACATGAGAGAGAGAATCCAGTGGCAATAATCCATGCCGATAGCAGCAACGGTGCCATGGGTCGGATAAAACATCATAGGTTCTCAGCGTCTGTTTCATGGTTAGAGATGTATATGCAGTCATGTAGATACAGAAGTACATACAATCACAAGACACACTGACATGCAGGCATTGACTGACTCTTCAGATTCCTTTATCTTACTTTCTGCCAAGTCGACTCTTGCAGGAAAATAGCCAACCTAGTTCTGTAAGAGATCAATTGGACCCAGAGTCTTTAAAGCACATTTCCCCCTCGTCCCATGTGATGACACTGTTAGTTGATCTTTTGACAGTTTCAGTTTAGGAATCAAACCCAAAGATGCTTTTAAAGAGAATTTAAATTAATTTTGTTTCTGTAAGGCAGCGATACTTGCTGAAAAGTGTGACAATGCACAGCCAAGAGCCAGACCTCACTGTGGTAAGTTAAATATTCTGTTTCAATCTGATATATTCCCCGGAGGAGGCAAAACACTCAACAATGACCATTTCCATTAGATATTCTTTCATCTACAAGCTCTAGCTAGAAGATAGAGCCAGTGACCACTGGAAGGAAGAATAAGGCCCAGCAGTTGTCCATAGAGACTAATCTAACTCAGTGTTTCACAAACATGTCATAATAAAAATTTTAAAAACCAAAGAAAATACCTTGATGTCAGCTAAAGGAAAAAAGGACAGTACACTCTAAGGAGCAATAATAAGACTGACAACTGTATTCTCAACAGAAAAAATAAAAGGCAGAGAGAACAGAAAACATTGGATTCTGGGCTGAAAGATCTGATAAAGGGTCAAAAGAACCTATGTCAAATTAGAATTTTGTACTTAGTAAAAATATCCTTTAAAATGAGAGCAATATTGAAAGTTTTAGACAATTTTTTTTTATCAGCAGAATTCAAAGAAATACTTTAGGAAGAAGATCCCATCTTTTTAACTTTGAAACCTTGTAAATACAATGTAACTATAAATAACATTATTTATCTTTTAATAGATGTAATAGTGAAAGAGCTGATTCAACAGGAAAACATAGCAAACCTAAATCTGTATACTGATAATAACAAAGACACAATATATAAAACAAAAACTGAACTAAAAAGAGAAATAGAGAAATACAACATCATAGTTGGAGATTTTTTTGTTATTAATCCTCACCCAAGGATATTTTTTCCATTGACTTTTAAAGAGAGTTGAAGGGAGGGAGGAAAAGAGGAAAAGAGAGAGAGAGAGAGAGAGAGAGAGAGAGAGAGAAACATCCATGTGACAGAGACACAGATTGGTTGCCTCCCGCACATATCCTTATAGGAACTTGGGATTGAACCTACAACCTAGGTATGTGCCCTTGACTGGGAATGGAAACTATGACTCTTTTGTGTGCAGGCCGACACTCTAACCACCAAGCAACACTGGCCAGGGCATAGTGGGGGATTTTTAACACACCTCTTTATAATGGATAAAATAAGCAAACAAAGCAATCAGAAGATTTGAATATTACAATTAGTGAGTTTGGCCTACTTAAACATATATAGAACAGTGTAATCAACTTTAGAATAAATTTTGTTTATAAGTTCTCAAAGATCATTAACCAAAACACATCAATGCTTGTCTATAAAACAAGTCTAACTGTATTTGAGAGAATGAAAATCACACAGAAGCTGTTTACTATCTCATTTGCAATAACTTAAAAGTCATAAAATATTAACTGGAAAATTTGGAACCCAAATTGTTTTAAAATTATATAATACACTGTAAATAATCCATGGGATGAAGAAGAGCTCAAAATGAAAATTAGAAAATAGTTTGAATTCAATGATAATGAAAATATGATATCTAAAAGCATGTGGGATACCACTAAAGCACTCGAAGGAAATTAACAGCTCTACATGCGTATAATAAAAATAAGGCTGATAATCAATAATCTAAGGCTCCATTATAATAAGCTATTAAAATGTCAAATTTAACCCAAAGAAAGTGTAAGGAAGGAAATAAAAAGAACAGAAATCAATGACAGAAAACAGATATATGCCAAGAGTTGCTTCTTAAAAGTCCAATAAATTTGATAAATTCTTTAAAAGAAGGATTAATGTGCCGAAACTGGTTTGGCTCAGTGGATAGAGGGTCGGCTTGCGGACTGAAAGGTCCCAGGTTTGATTCCGGTCAAGGGCATGTACCTGGGTTGCGGGCACATCCCCAGTGGGAGATGTGCAGGAAGCAGCTGATCGATGTTTCTCTCTCATCGATGTTTTTAACTCTCTATCTCTCTCCCTTCCTCTCTGTAAAAAATCAATAAAATATATTTAAAAAAATAAATAAATAAAAGAACGATTAATGAAAAATAAGTGAAAACACAAGTTAACCACATTAGAAATGGAAAATAGAAAGTCCTACAGTGATATTAAAATGAAAATGAGGGGAATTCATATATAACTTTAGCACAATTAACAGGAGAATTTGAAATAAATGAAGATATTCCTCATAAAGCACATTTTATTAAAACTGATTCAAGAATAGATTTAGCCCTAACTGCTTTGGCTCAGTGGATAGAGCGTCGGCCTGCAGACTGAAGGGTCCCAGGTTCGATTCCCATCAAGGGCATGTACTTGGTTGTGGGCACATCCCCAGTATGGGGTGTGCAGGAGACAGCTGATCGATGTTTCTAACTCTCTATCCCTCTCCCTTCCCCTCTGTAAAAAAACAAATCGATAAAATATATTTTAAAAAAAGAATAGATTTAAATATCAGACTAGCCTACATCTATTAAAGTGATTGAATCTGTAAGGAAAACCTCCAAGTAGCCCTGAATGCTGTGACTCAGTTGTTGGAGCATCATCCCATACACTGAAAGGTCTCTGGTTTGATTCCCAGTCAGGGCACATATCCAGGTTTCAAGTTCAACCTCAGGTCGGATCAGGGGCAACTGATTGATTATTTCTCTCTTATATCCAACAAACATGAAAAGATGAATAATACTAGTCATGGAGGAAATGCAAATTTAAATGACACTCAGATACTAACACACACACATACCAAGATGGCTAAAACTTAAAAAGTTGAGAATATCAAGTGTTGACAGAAGTACAGAAACTCCCATCATTTTAATCACTGTGGAAAACTTTGGCATGCTCATGCCTACAATATGCATAACTTATGAACCAGTGATTTGACTCCTAGGTATATTCCCCACAGAAATGCCTACACGAGTGTGCAATAAAAGGCACATGGAATAATTTTTATAGCAACATAATTTGAAGTAGCCAAAATTGAACTAACCTATGTGTCCATATTTAGTAGAAAAAATAAATAAATGATGATATATCCCTTCTACCAGGTACAACACAGCGATGAACAACAGCCCAACTGAATCTCACAGATATAACACTGGGCAAAAAGAAGCCAAGCATGAAGAGAATATGCTGGATGGTTCTGTTTATACAAGGGTCAGTGACAGGTAAAACTAACCCATGGTGATAGAAGTCAGAAGAGTAATTGTGTTTGGGGGACATCGTGACTGGAAGAGGCATTTTGAGGGAGAGGCTCTGCAGGTGCTGGGGGTACAGTGTTCTTTCACGTTAGAGTGGTCCTTGTTTAAAAACATCATAGGGCCCCACACTTAAGTTGTTTTATACTCTATCCCATGTTGTTATTGAAACCTCACTATATAAGGTCTTTAAAAAGTTAACTGACTATACCTATTTAAGATTATATCAGTAGGAGAAAGGGTACAAAGGAACACTCTACACTTTCTGTTTTTCTTGTGAGTCTAAAATTATTTCAAAACAAAAAGTTTTTTTTTTTTAAGTTAACAGTCTTTATGATAACCCAGTGCTACCATCTGCCTCATGAATATAAGTTTAAATGAGCCATAGCTAATGAACTGGCCTGATGAGGAAAGAATCCAGGGTTGCAATATATTTGTCAAAAGTGTGAATATATCAGGGAACCTGGAAGAGGGGACTGAATCACAATAGCCCTACCTGAAACCCACTGACTTTACCAATTTCTATTTCCCATTGCTTTCACTATTAGAAATGTAAAGAATAGCCCTGGCCCAGGTGGCTCAGTTGGCTGGAGCATAGTCGGGTGCACCAAAGATTACAGGTTCAATTTCCAAGCCAGGGCACATACCGAGATTGAGGATTTGATCCCTGGTCTGAGCACATACTGGAGATAACTGATCAATGTTTTTCTCACACATATCTCTCTCTCTCTCTCTCTCTCTCTCTCTCTCTCTCTCTCTCATCAATAAAAACATATCCTCAGGTAAGATTTTTTTAAATGAAAGAAATCTAAACAATACAAGCCTATGTCGGAATCCTGAGTGTGGTTAAGAGGCAGAAAAAGGTGATTCTGAGGCTTGTCTAATGGGTCAGCCACCCTGACAGGACAGCTCGCTCAGAGGATGCCTCAGCCGCAGAGGACAGCATCCCAGAGTTAGTGCACGTGCTCGATAAAAGATAGAGCTCAGCTTCGATGACTCCTTCAGAACTTAATCTTGAATAAATTAATGCCATTGCTAATCTCATACAGATGAACAAAGGCTGTCTGCAAACAATAGCACTCTTGTTTCCAGGCCCGGTGACATTAAAATATCATCTTGTCTTTCATCATCTCTGTCTTTATCTTCAGTTAGTCCCCCTATGGGATGAAAATAGCCCAAGATAAGATATTACTCCTGCAATATATTTCTTTCCAACCAAGAAATTGCAGCTCTCTGCTGTCTGTCCCTTGGCCCAACTGTCATAATCCACCTCAACCAACAAAGCCAGCCTCCTCCCTACAAGGAAGAGTCAAAAACCATCATCACATATGTAAAACTTGAACAATGGCTGTGTTCATTCTCCAGACCACATTTTCATCTCGTAATTACATATGATGCAATCTGGGGAGGGAAGTTTAATGGAATAAACATTTACTTAGATTTAACTACATGAGAATAAAATTTTGAAGATAACACTCATAATCCTTCTAGCTTGGCCTCAGACTAGCAGGAGAATGGCTTTTGCAACTCTAATTCTTTTCAGCGAGGCCCTTAGTGCGTGGGAAAGATTCCAGAGCATCCCCACCTGGCAACCACGGTGCGGCCCTCCCTGTGCCAAGCTCTGGGCTGCATCAGCTCATCTAGTCTTCATCTCATGTTAAGGTGAGTGCTGTTTTTACCCACATCTGACAAGTGAGGAAACTAAGGCTGGAGGTCACCCAACTACTGGGAAGAAAAGGAAGTCCAACTCCTGAGTCTATTATCTTAACTGCATCCTGGACTCCAGTGCCCTCACCAGATAATACAACATGATTCAGGGCAGGGTGGCTCTTCACCTTCCTACCAGCCACTTTTCTGTGGGGATAATGTTCTGCTTGGATCTTGCCCAGTTTGTTTCATTCTTCTTATTCATAAAATTCGTTTTGCATAAACCACATGTTTTCTCTGAAGAATCACATAATCCCCAAAGGATCTCAGACCCTGAGCTTTGGTTTTGAAAAGCAAAGGGCAAGACCCAAGGAGGAATTTCTTCTTATCTATGTCCTTTTATCATCCCTTCTAGCATTGAGCAAGGTAGCAATCAGATTCTTCCTCGAGACAGAGAGGCCAGCAGCCTGTCCCTCTGCAAAACAACTTCATTACTAGCATGGCTTAATGGGGTCATGTCGGACATTTATTGAGCAATTGCTTATGTGACTGGCACTATTCTAAGCCACCATAGGAGTCACCTTACTTAATAATCACAAATGTCCCTGTGGGGTAGTGTGGTAGGCAGCATAACGCTGTCCTCTTCTCCCGACAGACAGGATGTCTACATTCTAATCCCTGGAATTTTGTGATTATATTATGTTACGTGACAAAGGGTATTAAAGCTGCAGATGGAATTAAGATGGCTAATCTGCCAACCTTGAACTAGAGAGGTTATTCAGAATTATCCCACTGGGCCAGAGCGATCACAGGGCCCTTTAGAGTGGCAGAAGGTGTCAATATCAGAGCTGTGATGTAAGAAAGACTCCACAGGCCATTGCTGGCTTTGCAGAAGGAAGGAGACCAGGAGCCAAGAAACGGGGTGGCCTCTAGGAATCTGAAAAGGCAAGAAAACAAATGATCTCCAGAAAGGAATACAGCCCTGCTGACACTTCGAATTTAACCCAGGGAGCCCGGTGTCAGATTTCTAACCTATGAACTGCAAGTTAATAAATTTGAGTTGTTCTAAGCTACTACATTTATGGTGATTTGTTAGAACAGAAAAAGGAAACTAATCCAGGTGGGTTTTATTATGATGGTGACCTCTATATTACAGATGAAGAAACCAGCACTGCGAGTGTTAGGATAATGCTTGTGGTCGTAAGTAATTGCAGCAGAATTTGACTTTACTGTCCAGAGTTCACACCATAATATTATGCCTGCTCCCCAAGGCAGCTTCTCCTGCTGTCAAAATTGTCCCCATTATTTCTTTCATTAAAACAAAGGCTTTGTTTAACAGGTTTAATATTCCTTGTGTAGCATTTGAAAGGGAAGGGAGAAGAGGAAAACAATCTTTAGTTTTCAATGCATAAGTCTTTCACCTCCTTAGTTAAGTTTATTCTTAAGTATTACATATATATAATTACATCAATGATGACAGAGAATCATTGATCCACTGCCTCCTGCACCCCCCTACTGGGGATGAGCCCAAAAACCAGGTATATGCCCTTGACTAGAATAGAACCCGGGACCCTTCACTCTGCAGACTGATGCTCTATGCACCGAGCCAAAACAGCCAGGGCAGTATTTTATTCTTTTTGATGCTACTCTAAATGAGATTGTTTTCCTAATTTTCTTTTTAGATAGTTCATTGCTAGTGCATAGAAACACAACTGATTTTTGTATATTGATTCTGTATCCTGCAACTTTAATTTATTATTTTTTAAATCCTCACTCAAAGGATATGTTTTTTATTGATTTATAGAGAGAAGGAATGGAAGAGAGAGAGAAAGAGAGAAACATCAACGTGAGTGCCCTGACCAGGATAAAAACTTGCAACTTTTTTTTTTTTTTTTTTTTTTTTTTTTTGGTGTACAGGACGATGCTCCAACCAACCGAGGCAGGGCAGTATCCTTCAACTTTATTAAATTTGTTTATTAGTTCTAACACTGTGTGTGTGTGTGTGTGTGTGTGTGTGTGTGTGTGTGTGTTGGAGTCTTTAGGGTTTTTTACACATATGATCATATCATCTGCCAACAGAGATAATTTTATTTCTGCTTTTCTGATTTGAATGCCTTTTATTTCTTTTCTTGCCTAATCGGTTTGGATAAGACTTCTAGTACTATGTTGAACAGAATTGGTGAGAGTGAACATTCTTGCCTTGTTCCTGATCTTAAAAGCAAAGCTTTCAGTCTTTCCACCAGTGTGTGTGATGTTAGCTGTGGGTTTGTTATATATGGCCTTTATTATGTTCTGTTCCTTCTGTACCCAATTTGTTAACAATTTTTATTATGACAAGGTATTTAATTTTGACAATGCCTTTTCTGTATCAATTGAGATGATAGTATGCATTTTATCCATCGTTCTGTTAATGTGGTATGTCACAATGACTCGCATATATTGAACCATCCTTGCATACCAGGGATAGATCTTACTTGATCATAGTGCATGATTGCCTTAAAGTGCTATTGGATACAGTTTGCTAGGTCTTTGTTGAGGCTTTTTCATATATTCATCAGAGCTAGAGGCCTATAGTTTTCTTTCCTGTGGAGTCCTTGTCTAGTTTTGGAATCAGGGTAATGCTGGCCTCACAAAATAAGTTTGGAAGTGTATCCTCCTCTTCAATTTTTTGGAAGAGTTTAAGAAGAACTGACATTAATTCTTTAAATATTGGTAGAATTCACTAGTGAGGCCATCTGGTCCTGGGTTAAGAGGTTTTTCATTACTAATTCAATTTCCTTACTAGTTACTTCTCTGTTCAGACATTTTATTATGACTCAGTCTTGATAGGTTATATGTTTCGAGGAATCTGTTCATTTCTTCTAGGCTACACAGTTTGATGGTATATAATTGTTCATAGTAATCTTTTATAATCCTTTTTATTTCTGTGGCATCAGTTGTAATGTCTCCTCTTTCATTTCTGATTTCATTTATTTGTCTTCTTTCTTAGTCTAACTAAAAGTCAACTTCATTTATCTTTTCCAAAAACCAACTCGTGGTTTCACTCATTTACTCTATTTTCTATTTCTTTTATTTATGTTCTAATCTTTATTATTTCCTTCCTTCTACTAAATTTGGGATTCGTTTGTTCTTTTTTTCTAGTTCCTTGAGATATAAAGTTAATTTATTTATTTGAGATGTTCTTCTTTTTTTATTATTTTTTTATTTTTTAAATATATTTTATTGTTTTTTTACAGAGAGGAAGGGAGATGGATAGAGAGTTAGAAACATCAATGAGAGAGAAACATCAATCAGCTGCCTCCAGCACACTCCCCACTGGGGATGTGCACGCAACCAAGGTACATGCCCTTGGCTTGAATCGAACCCGGGACCCTTCAGTCCGCAGGCTGATGCTCTATCCACTGAGCAAAACCAGCCAGGGCGAAATTTTCTTCTTTTTAATATAGGTGTTTATCATTATAAACTTCCCTCTTGCTTCTGCTTTTTCTACTCCATAGGTTTTGGCATGTTGTATTTTTATTTGTCTCTAAATTTTTCTAATTTTCCTTTTGATTTTTTATTTGACCCTCTGGTTGTTCAAAAGTGTGTTGTTTAGTTTCTACATATTTGTGAATTTTTCAGTGTTCTTTCTGCTATTGATTTCTAGTTTCATTCCATTGTGGTTGGAAAAGATACTTGGTATACTTTCAATCTTCTTAAATCTTTTAAGACTTATGACTAAGCATTTGCTCTATCCTGGAGAATGTTCATATGCTCTTGAGAAGAATGTATATTCTGCTAATGCGGCTACATTTAATATTCTAATTACTATACTTCTACAGATATATACTACCAGAGCCTCTGCTCTAAATGAGGTCTTCCACTTAAGTCAAGATGCTCACCAATCCATTTCTTCTTTCTGGGCCCTCGGGAGAACGGCATTTCTCAGTCTCACTTGCAGTAAAGTTGGGCCCATGTGGCTAGGTTCTGGCCAATGAAATGTGAGCAGAAATGATATACCCACTTTCTAGGTGGCCAAAAATATGCCTATGTAATACTCCTTAATCTTTTCTCCCTTCTGTCACAGTTGCGAAGACCACACTTTGATGTTGGTGGTACCCAATAATTTAAGGAGGGTGGACAGTCACCTCCCAAGAGAACTAGCCAACCTGCATAACATTGGAATGTGAGAGGAAATAAACCTTTGCTTTCATGAAGCCATATACATTTATTATTTATTGTTATTGCAACATAGTCCAGCCTAACCTTACTAATACAATCTCATAGAGACATTTACTTTTCCTCTGTTATGTTTACCACATTTTGCTCTAAAATTCGTAATTTGGAGTTTTTTTGTTTATTTCCTGACCCCTCAGTAACCACTGTTCACCTGTGTTATCCACTGGCTGGGTGTTAGTTCAATGTCTGGTATATAAGAGTTGCTCAACAAATACTTATTCAATGCATGAATAAATGCATGTTTAGCAAACAAATGAATCCACTCTGTGATTTTTGTCTAGCACATCTCTGCCCATTGTTGTTGTTGTTGTTAAAATCAAAGGCACATTTCCTTTTTGGAAGACAGCATCCCTACCATATGCTAGGCACTAAACCTCTTTTAAAAAAATTAAAAAGCAGTCTGCAACTGTAGTTTAAAATTGAGGACAGGTGTGAAGTCAGATTTTAGGGTTATAAATAGATGTAAACAATACTTATTTAAAATCAGTCTCATCTCTTCATACCAGAATCAGTGGAAAACTAAAATAAAACAACATATATTTTCAACTGATGGAGTTATAGAAAAAGAGGGAATATTTTTTTGAAAAAGAGGGAATTTTAAGACCCAACACTAAGAAACCAAACTGGGCTCATGAAAAGTGAATGAGTAACTAAAAGCCTATGTAAGCTTGTTAGGACCTCACTCCTTCACCACGAACTCAGGTGTTGGAGGAAATTCTAGGGTCTCCAGAGATTTGGGCATTGAAATTATGGCTTAACTTACAAATGTGCAGTTAAAAGCATTCTTCTCTAAAAGATTTAGCTATCTGTCTCTTATCCAAATAGCCCTAGCCCTCTACCTCCTGCATACTTGGGCGAAGGCTGGGGGATATTCAGCTTTCATGAGTCTCTGCTCAATCAACACGTACCTACTATAAACAACCCCAGATCCAGTTTGGCAGTAATCCCAAAGTCTCCAATCAAAAGGATCTTATTCAATTCCATCCTTTGCAAAAATTGTTTATTTGGGTTATTTTCTGTCACTTTGTCTTTGGTAGCTCTACAGGGTAAACCAGCTATTAATCTAGACCTTAAAACTTATCTCACTGAATTGAAATTTCCATTTTTTATTATAATATTCAGGCAAAACAGTGGTGGCCCGATATCAAATTAGATAACACCTTTGTATATATAATGTGATACCGTCCAGCTACTTCTCATTCTCAGAGATTACACATTAGTGAATTTGAATGGATTATTCAGTTTCAAACCCAGAAAAGTTCCACTTGATTGCTTTATATGTTCTTCAATGAGTTGAGGTAAGGAATATAAGGCCCCTGGGCTCTTTAAATTATGTCTCCCACATCTCTCTGACTTTTAGCTTCAAATAAACAATTACCCTTTTTCAGGCCATAACCCTTGTCTACTGTTCAACATGGGCAGTACTTCAAAGCTTCAAACAATGCGTATCTACAGCCTCTCTGTGGATACAGGTGGAACTGAAGTCACCCACCCAAGCCTTGATTATTATAGCTGAGATCCGACTCCAAC
>NW_006284347.1:1580250-1592086 GCF_000327345.1 Myotis davidii | reverse complement strand
AGAGCCTTTCCATCAGATGAGTGATCCCTCTGATAGACAAATAGAACGTGCTACGTACCATGCCCGCTACCCTGCTGAAGTCAGACAAGCAAATGTGAACCCGGGCAGCAGTGTGCTCCAGAAGTCCCCGCACTCCAACTATCCCACATAGTGAAACTCTGGGATGCGCAGACCATGGGAATGCAACAGGTCAGCAAGAATCCTCTGGAGAGCTGCCCTTACTCAAAGACTTTTTCATAACATCGCCTCCAGGTAAGTCTTGGAGGCATTAGCCACAACCTGGTGCTAGGACTGCAAAGAAAGCTCCACAGATGAAAGATAGGCAGGGTTCTTTTCCGGTCAGTCTTAATCCCATTCACACAGTAGGCTGCTCAGTGAATCCCTCTCATACACCTGCACAAGGTGTAGATGGCTCCTGATTGAGGCTTTGGATTGATGGCATGATAAGCCAGGGTTGGCAAACTTATCTGATTTTTGTCTAGAAATTAAAAGGCAATGGCACATCCAGTGAATGTAATAAACTTCAACATAACATATGGGAAACACACCTGACAAACTTCAAATCAAATCTCTCCTCTGACCTCCAAAATGCCAAGAATGTCACCCTTAAAACTGGACTGGATCGTGGCCAATGAGGTCTGAATGCATTACATATGTTGAGGGGAACGGGGCTTTTGCCTGGACTCAGCCTAGTGAATTGCTGGGCCTTCATGGAAATGCTCTAATGACAACATTTTTCAGAAAGTTGCTGGCTCTTGGCTTCTTTCACTTGTTCCCCTTTATACACCGTCTATGCATTGCTTACATGAAGGGCTTTGAAAGGAGGCCTTTGTAAGGGAAGAGCTGGGGCAGCAGAGCAGCAGAGCGTGAAATCCCCATCTGGATGGTTGGCTGCTTCACAAAATGGGACCAAGAATGGAGAAGCCAAAAACGGAGGTAGGGACCAGAGTGATGGAGCTCACAGTAGCTCATGGAAAGTTTCCCAACCATATCATGATGCTTGGCCTGTGCAGGGCTCTGAACAAAATCCATTATGTAGCCCACAGAGCATGGGATTCTGGCACGGTCCGCGCAAAAATGTTCCCCTCTGTGAGCTTTAAGTTTTCCAGCCTCCCACTGCTCGTACCCTAGGAGTGGGGAGCCAAAATTGAAGAGCATCCGTTCCCACCGTGCCCCCGACCATCAGTCACAGATGAATTCTAAGGCAACCAAACACAGAGCTTCAGGAAAAGGCAGTCTCCCGAGACACCGTCACTCAAGGGCAGCTGGTCTCAAGGGCATCTGCTCTGGGTCATGAGGTGATTGGCATCTAACAAAAGTCCAAGCACCAAAGTCTGAAAACAGGTAATACAGACAGATTTTAATCAAACTGTTAATATCACCCAGCACGTTTGCATTCTAGAGGATGTTCCTGAAATGAAGGGTAAGAGGTGAAGGATGTATAACTCTAGGCAAGCATTGGCACGTGCCAGACATGGCCGTATCACACATTCCTTTTTTCATGGTAGAAAATATGGTTGAGAATTGCCACTCGTTCAAGAAAAAAATGTTCTCTTTGGGGATGAAGCACCCTGTGCCCACCTTCTACCGAAATGTCAACCCCAGGAACAGAGCCAGTATGTGGCACTACCCAGACTCTATTTTAGCTGCAGTAAATGAAGAATGCTATCTCCTTGTGTTGAAAAATAGCTTTACTTGGATTCAATAAAATAATGCATCGTTGGGTCTTGATGGGCACACTACTGGCCAGAGAAACACTGGGCATGTGGAAGAACTGGACTTAAATGTGGAAATGAGGCTCCCCCGTGTGTGAAAAGGATGTTGCTTAGAACATGTGAGTGAGCTAGTGATGCTATCTCAAAGGAGGCAGAGAAACCAGAAGAGATCAGGTTATTCTTTTATGGCAACTGTATGATGAGAAAAGGTGCCGTGGTCATCATCTAGTCACCACTCTACTAGGGATGACCTTCAGCATCACTGAAGTGCTTGTCTATTTTCAGGCTTGAGCAAGACAGTGGACTTCAGTCACAAATCCTCATAGCAAACTGCAAGCTCATTAGGCTGGGAACAGCGCATTATGTGAAGCAACTTACATACTTCTAAGGAGGAAGATGCCCTGTTATCTTATAGATATATCAGATAATCCAAACAGAGTCAATTGGAAGGTGTTAGTTATAGAAATATTATTTGGAAGGCTCAGAATTAAATAATCACGGCCCTGTTAGAAAACACTCACTAAAAACATTGGTTATCAGTGGCAAGAGAGACTGTTGATATTTGAGAGCCTGTCTGAAATGCTTGAGTAAGCTGAATTTTCAAATATGGAGTCATCCACTCATTCCAAACAAACAAACAAAGAAACAAACAAACAACGACAATAAACTTGTAGGAAGCCACTGCAGCACTCACCATGTCACCAGAAGCTGGGGGACAACAAGCTGGAAGAGGCCACATTTTTTGTTCTCAAATGCAGAGTCTACAGGGAGCTACAAGGAAGTTACCTTATAGCTGTCATTCAGTAACATACTTTTAAGACTCTGGTATAAACAAATATAATTGGGCAACTCCAAGAGCTAACTCTGCCTGGAAAAGGAAATAATGTGACATCTGGAGAAGGAGAAAGGAAGTGAGGACGGAAACTAAGGCTGAACGATTGAAATAAATATGGCAAAATGTGAGTATTTGATTCCAGATAATGGGTATCTGGTACATTTGAAATATTTCGCAAATTAAAAACAATGGCTGAATCTTTTGGAGACCGAGCCACTTTTAGAAATAAACAGGTGACAGTGCAGAGGTTGTGTCGGCTATAACTCCAGGCTCTCGGTAGCCCTGTGCCCAGCTGGCATGAGAACACTGGGAGCCCCAGGAAGTGTGTGTCACCTTGACTTCAATTCACTCTCCACTGTCTACAGCAGCGGTTCTCAACCTTTTTTAGATCATGAACCCCGCTATATCTCTGTTGGCATCACTGCCAGGGGCACTGGATAGTGCTGTCACTGCTCCCACCATATGGTAGGCTCCACTCTACCAGAGTCTCCAATTTCCTGGTTCAGTTCTAGGAGGGATCTCTGGTTGGCTGAGGCTGGTCATGTGACTGTGCCACAACATGAGGAACTGTATTAAAGGGTCGCGGCCTTAGGAAGGTTGAGAACCACTGGTCTACAGGGATGTTTCCCCTTGAAAATGTCTCCCACTTGGTTCAGGGAAATTAAGTTTCTGGAGTGGGCGTTGAGGGGCCTGATATGCACATTGATAACAACTGGCTTGGGGTCACTTCTTTCCAAAGGCAGTGAAAGAAAGGATTGCAAACAATGGGAAGGGAGTCCCACAGTGGAGCCGTTGCCTCACATGAGGTGAGTTATGCCCATGTCTGGGCCTAAAACACATCATGATGAAGGGATTCCACCGCAGTAAACTGTGTGCTATTTCAGATCCCCAACATCTGCGTGATCAGGAACTGCTCTCTGTGACATCAAAAAGGAAAATTACTAGCTCGCAAAATTTTTATCAAGGCACGTAGCCTATAGAGATCACTGAGGCTGCAGCAAGCAACAGGGGCGAAAGGCAAAACCCATTTGCCAGGTATCAAACATCGGAAACGGAATTTAAGAAATGGAAACTACTTCTGGACTGGGGACCCAGCATTGCCCCCAGTGGGAGATTTCAGCCGTCCTCACAAGTCGGTTACAAATGCTCAAGGAACATGCTTGGGCTGCAGCATTGCTAATGCGGCTGTCACACACAGTTAATGCAGAAAAGATGTATTTTTAAATGATCCGGTTACTCCGAGGGCTTTGGCTTCTAACAGCCTTTTTTATTGAGATTCTAAATTCCAGTCTGAATAACCTTTCAATTTGTTCCAGTAATTCCCCCCTCTGCATTTGCATTGGCAATACAGCTGGAGCCATTTCAAAGCTGGCCCTGAGCACGGAGCCTTTGTACCCACCCAGTCTCCCCCTTCAGCAGAGACGGCGGGTGCCAGATTTGACATTTCTATGAAGCTGTTTGCACAAGCAAAACCACTTGCCTTTCAAAGAGCAAGATTAAAGTGAGCTTAGGAGAAGAAAGAGGGCATGTAGGGTTTCTCATCACTCTTGTGATTACCTGGGGCTGGAGGTAGGGGTTTGGACTGCACATCCAGTCACTGGGAGATTCCTTGAGTAGTTAAAGTGCTGCGAACATACAGGCTCTCTCTGACTCAAGTGTTTCTGAACCTGGAGTGTGAGTGACACTCATCCTGTAACTTTGATTGGGAGACATGAACAATGTGTAAACTCTACCGCTTTTCATGTGACATCTATCTCCTACGTACTGAGGAGAAAAAACAGTCCCTTGCGGAGATGGGAAAGTCATGCAGGAGATAGAAAATTCCAATCAGAACCAGGTAGCAGGATAGAAAAATGTTGATAAACCCATGCAATACACCCAGCACTGACCTACATGCTTTCAGGAATATTTCGGTCCTAAAGAAAACATCTGAGTAACAGGCCACCACGCTCATTGTAGAGACACTATTTTGAGATGTAATACAATCCAAGATCTTGAAACTACTTTGACATTTAATTTGTCAGAGTAGGATTACACCTATAAAATTCTTAAAGGTAAATTGTATCACATGGCTAAAATGAATCTTGGGCAGGTTACTTTGAATAACACAAACTTCATGGCACCTTGTCTAACCTAAAACTTTTCAATGACCATTTATAGCGAGTGGAAGTTTACTGCATGTATTCACATCTTTAAAGCACAGCCCGAGAGCAGGAGTTAGCTATACTGGGTACAGAGAGAATGGGGAGAGAAGTCCAGTAGAATCCCTACCACTAGTTGCAAACAGCTGTTAGGCGTCTTTCACATAGAAGGGCTCATTTTATTTTCCTTAAGATCGTCAAGGTTTTGAAACCTTGACGACACAACCAGTTTCTCAAATAATTGGTTTCTGACCCACTTTCAAACATAACATGATCATTTTTTGGTGGGCTGCACACATTTTTTATTGTAGAAATGAAGAAAGAGAGATGATTTTTGAAGCCTAGAAGGACATTTCAGTTTGGTTGCCAAGTTGGTTTCTTTCAAGTATCAGAGGCACATTAACACAGTGAAAAGAACCCGCTTTCTTTCACTCGCTGTGGCCAGTTCCACTGAAAGTTAGAACAGATAACTCTGCTGCCCCTGCCGTTAGGTCAGACAGCGCGTGCTTTCTGTTACCAGGCTGTGGCTTCCGGGAAAGCAGTGCAACGGTTCAGGGCCACCTCTTTGGAGGCCAGAAGATTGGTGTTGGGTCCACATTCCTCCACTGAACAGCTCCGAGTCCTAGCGCACGTGGCTTTCCTACCCTCTGAAGCAGCAGACAGCGCATCTGCCCCCGGGCCTGCTATAAGAACGACATGAAATAACTCATGGAAAGCCCTTTGCATGGAGCCCAACACATAGTAAGTCAATGATTTCAAAATATAAGCTTTTGTTAGAATAACTATCATTCTTCTACCAACTGGTTATCCAATGTCTCATCAGTTACAAAGCACCGAGAATATAACCATGTATGTCAGGAAAAAGAAAACAGCACCCTGACTGTTATTTATTTGAGGCTTTCTCTGGAGCAGTGTTAGCCAATAGAGCTTTCCACAATGACGAAAATATCACAAATCTGTGCTAATATGGCTGCCAGGAGCTAAATGTAACTACTGAACACTTGAAATATGGCCAGTGTGATTAAAAAACTAAATTTTAAACTTGTTTAACTAACTGAAATGTCAATTTAAGTCGTCCTGTGTGGCTCATGGCTACCACATTGGGCAGCACAGTCAGGCTGGAGTGAGAGAAATCAACTGAAGAGCATAAATGGACAGAAAAATAAATATCCATGGGAAAAGGCACACTTGAATGTTAATGATCACTTAGGACTCACCTAGGGAACATCTGAGGTGTCGCATGGGGTTAGGCAGGTGAGGTTGAGTTTCGAGTCAGGCTGTCCTGAGTTCGAATTCTGGATCTACTGCGTATGAGTTGTGTGAGTCTGGGCGAATCTGTTAGCTTCTCTAAGCCTGGGTTGTCCCCGGCTGTGATTAGGTGATTTGAGTAGATAATTAAGGCCAGGATTGGGCTCTGTTACCTAAGGATACCCATTGGTGACACCTTGTGTGTGTCTGAGTCACACACAAGTTACCCACATAAATACTCAATTTCACATCATGGTTATTATGAAGGTTTGGGTTGGCATATTTGTTTGGTCATTCATTCAACAAGGGAATAAATCATCTAATAAGCACTGCTGCTATGTGGTGTGACCACAGGAATAGAGTAACAACTAGGCTCACATTGCTTAACACATGCTAAGTACTCTCCATACAGCCCCTTGCTTCATCTCACAGCAGCTCAGGACGGAGTTGTGTGATCTTTATTCCATGTAGACTATAAACTGAGGCACAGAATGATCCAATAGCTCACCCAAAGGCACTGAACTGAGCAGGAACTCAAATCCAAGTTCATAAAATCTCAATTCAAAAGAACCACTGCTGAGAACTAAAACAATAACAGGAGCAATCCCTTATAATACATCACTACTAGTCTAATAGGGAAGGCAAGACAAACACGAGACAAAGTAGAAAGGGATACACACACTGTCGCAGGGGAGAAGAGAAGAGGCCACAGGAAATGCTGTTTGCTGGGCAGTTTGGATGTGGAACAAGTGGCTGAAGGAACAAGCAGGTTGTTTTCCAAAGGAGGAGAAGACTTTGGTTCATAACGACAAGGAAGAGTTCACATCTCGGCTCCTGTCTTGGCTCCTGTCTCTCTCACTCCTCCAGCACCTGCCCAGCTACCCGTCCCGCTCCTCTCCTGCCACTGCCCCTCCCAAGCATCTATCACCCACTCTCTGCCATGAGGTCTAAAGGAAGGAACAAAACTTTGTAAACTGGAAACAGATGCCACCAGTTCCCTATGACTTGAATTTCTTTTTCATACCCTTGGGTTTTGCCCCGCATTGATGCCTTTGTCTAAGTTTCATCTTAAGTCCTTCGGTCAAGTTCAGGGTCTTCTATGTTTCTAATGAAGCACAGGGTGGACAGTCAGGAATCTTAAATAACAACAGTGATTGCACCCTTCTTATCCAAATGCCTCCTATGGTTTCAATAATCTCTGATTCCAGACTAAAACCCGGGCTGAGCTGCCTGCACTTGCGTGGTTCTGAGTGATCTGTGTAAGGTCTCATGCTCGCCCGTGCATCCTTGTACTTGCACAAACTGTAATGTTTGGAAGAAAACACAGGCTGAGAGAATTCATGCAGGCTATTGTCCACGTGTCAATTGATGAAATGCATCACAAGAGATGAAACGTGTTAGGCAAATGTACTTATCATTTCGATGCAGTTAACACTTTCCCCAGTCACATTGCATCTCCTTCCTCGAATGTTTTAATCATGTTTTATTCCGACTATAAGGATTCTGCTTACTCCGTGTTTTTAGCTCCTCAGAGGTGACTGCCAGCAGGAGGCAGAGCTTCTGCGGAATCCTTGGCTCGCCCTCCCCAATGCCAACTGTTTCTGTTCAGCATTTCAAAATCAACAGGGACCATGAACATATCAAAATGAGTATCGGATCGTCCACGGCAGAATATTAAACATGTCTTCTGTTTGTCTAAGGCAACTTTAAAAAACAGGACTGGCAACAAAGAGAGTTGAAAGTTTATGAAAACAGACAACTCTCGCTGTATTCTATTTCCCTTTGTCTGGGAGCCAGTTCTTTTGAAAGAGTTCAAAGGAAGACAGAATTGTGACTCATCTTCTAAACAAACAACACCATCCCTGTGTGTCAATAAGTTGACCTCCCCCAAGATTCTGATGTCCAAACTTATTCCCCCTAATTTGCTATTCACATTCCTGAGACTACGCCTTGGTTACAAGTCTGCTATGGTTGCTATTAATTCGACATCCACAGGCAGTTTCCTGGGAAGCACCCTGAGCAATTGTCCTGGGATCTGACAAGTTTGAAGATGTTGTTGGGCTTGCAGTAGATTGTTTTAAATGAAGGTAAACAGAGAGCAGCAACAATGACAGCAGAGAGCTCCAAGGGGGCAATAAACATGAGTTTCTGTTTGTGGAAAGTGTTAAGATAACATATTGTGCATAATTAAAAAAGTACCAATGAATGATAAGCCAAGAATGCAGATCACCATGCCCACCCATGAAATGAGACTCTAGAAGGAAAAATGTTAAGTCTGGCTAGGGGAAAAACGAATTCACTGCTAAATACCTTAGCGATATTTAGCAAATATTCTTCTTTCTCCTCTCCCAACCCCCTTCCCAGCAGTGACTTTGGCATCTATTAACTGAGTGATTTGAATTCACGGAGGGTAGTCAGGAAAGGACTAGAAGTCTCCTGCCTGCAGCGCTCTTGCTCCAACTGCCTCTCTCTGGAATGCATGAAAAATGAGTTAAGTGTGCACAGTGCTCCATCCTTTCCAGCCATGGGAGTGGGGTACCCCGTAGCCAGGGCCAGGGACGTTGCAGGAAAGGGGAAAGCGGTTACAGGAAAGGGTCATGAGCATGGATAAGCGTGAGCAGGATTTCCACACAAGCCGATGGAGGGATTTTCCTCCACAAACTCGGAATCTCTCCTTGTCCCTTGAAACTGGTGGGATTAGGAAGAGCTGATGCTTACAGCTCCTGAGAGTCCACCTTCAAACAGAAGACTGTTCGGCTCCACCTGCTTTGAGGAAATGCAGCTGTGGATATTAAGAGCCTTGCTGGACACACAAAGACTTGTTTTTCCTCTGAGTCTCAGGTGGGAATTCACAGAAGATGCCAAGGGATTCTGCTCTCGCAGGAGGTGCCTCCATCACTTGTTAAAAACAGAGCCACTGTCTCCTGTGAGGCTGTTTCTTCCCCAGAGTGGTCTACGCCCAGCCCAGGTGCAGAGTGGTCTAAGCCAGTGATGGCGAACCTATGACACTTGCGTCAGAGGTGACACGCGAACTCATATTTTTGGTTGATTTTTCTTTGTTAAATGGCATTTAAATATATAAAATAAATATCAAAAATATAAGTCTTTGTTTTACTATGGTTGCAAATATCAAAAAATTTCTATATGTGACACGGCACCAGAGTTAAGTTAGGGTTTTTCAAAATGCTGACACGCCGAGCTCAAAAGGTTCTCCATCACTGGTCTAAGCCTAGCCCAGGGAAAGTGCCTGCACTGGCCAGTACAGCTTACTCACCTGGTCACCCTGCTCAAGAGTTGGTCCCTGCCTGCCCCGCATACCTCTAAATGTGGAAGGGAAGCGGGCAAGAAGAGCCAGATGACCTCACCGGAGCCATGCTATTCTCCCATAAGGTCCTCTTATTTCTCCAGACCCTCAGCACCCGTCCATCCTCCCAGGAGGCCTTGGTGAAGAGGAAAGCAGTCGTGCCACCCACAAACTTCAGAGTGATCAGCTGCCTCCTGCATGCCCACATTCTGTATTGAGCCTGCTACCTGGGCATGTGCCCTGACCAGGAATCACACTGTGACCTCCTAGTTCATAGGTCAACACTCACCCACTGAGCCACGCTGGCCGGGCAAAGGATGGTTTTTAACATGATATTGTTGGCTAACTTAAGAGATTGCATCCTTTAAAACGCGATCTGCAGAGATTAGTGGGCAGAGTGGGTGTTTCATGAAGTGGAACCACAGGAAAATGGTATTTCCAAGTGATGTGGTAATGGTGGGTGCATGTAAATCATGGGCTAAATAAAATCACCAGAGAAACAAAACCCTCTCCGAAGGAAACTCCCTAGGACCAGGAAAAGCAAACATGGGAAGTAGACAATGAGCTGATGAGTGAAGGTAAACACATTTCTGTGCTTTGCAGATAGCATTGCGCCTCAAAGGCATTTTGAAAACAGTAAGTAGGCGTGGCCCCTGCCAGCAGAATGCAGTTCTCCTGAGAAGGAAACCTCACCAACCACCGCAAGATGAGCTGTGGAGGCCACGGGAGTCCACCCCAATCTGCTCACTTGGGGAGGCGATGGCCCAATACACAGGTAACACCAGTAATTATTTGTAAAGTTATAGCTGTCAGCAACTATAATTGAAGCTACTAAGAAGATTTTTATCTGAGTATAATAACGGAGTTACTAGAAGTCAAAAGCACAGAGAGGTGAGGAAAAGCAAATATCAAAGCAGTAGACAAGTCAAACCAGAGAAAACTACCAAAAGGAGCACACTCCTCACCTTGGGCCAGGCTTCCCTCCTCTCTCCCAGCCCGTGGACCACAGTGGGGAGAGAAGCAAAGAGAGAAAAGAGAAAGAGAGGCAGGAAGAAGAGGGAATAAGAGAGCAAAATCCTTTTCAGGAACATTAGACAAAGCAGAACCAGGAAGGCAATAATTGATCATCTGAATTCACATTTAAAAATTCTGACATAGCAATAGCCACCATAAAAATCAGAAAGCAAACAGAAAAAGAGAATATTTGTGGATGAGGACAAAGGGTAGTGTCCTTATCTATAATAATAAAAGCATAATATGCTAATTAGAATGGACGTCATTCCAGACATCCTTCTGGACTACCTTCCTGAGGAAGCCGGGGCTGTGAGGGAAGGGCTACTCTTGCACGAATTTCATGCATCGGGCCTCTAGTATAAAATAAATCAGTAAGGATAGATAACAATTAACAAGTAAAAAGATGAATTTCTTCCTGATTTAGAACAATGGGAGGCAAAGGGCTTCATAAGTCACTCACAGAGAAGAAAATACAAATGACCATATAAAATCATACTAGTAATGAAAGAATGTCTACAATCAGATTGGCCAAGGTATTTATATTTATTAAGTATAATATAGAAAGAACTACATGCCTTTAATGGGTACAAGTTAAGTTCGGACATAGGCAAACACCCATGACACCATCATCACAATGAAGGTGATAAACAAATCCAACAGCTAAGGCTGTTTTCAAAGTTCACCTCTAGCTACAGCTGGTGGGCAGTGGGAAGGTGCCACGGCCCCCTGCACACTGACATGTGCGCTTGGAGAATCGTCCCTGAGGCCATCGGGAAACAGGTGGCCTTTGCTTTCAAAGGCTCCTCTTCAGAACCAGTCTATGTATCCTAGAAACAATGTGTGCTATGCACAAGATTGTAATTTGTTTAAAGAGCAAAGAGAAAAAGAAAACCTAAACTTGAATACTGCTCCTCACTGAAATTATGTTTTTAAAAAGCACTTCATAGCATGTCAAAGTGGCACTGATGTAATAGAAAGGAAGAAGTGATCAAAATATACAAGTATATACTAGGAGCCTCATTTTGTGAGAAACAGGCATAGAAAAAAGGCTACAAAAACGAAAACGACATTGGATTTTAGCTCTGTGTTCTCTCGGAGATACATTATAGGAACATTTTATTTTTCCCCTTAGATTTTTCCCATCATTTCCTAAAACAAATAAAAGAATATAACAAAGATGTAATAATATACCAAGCAAGAAAAGAGAGTGGAATTAGTAGGGAAGCAGGCAGGAGGAGGGACAGGCAGCAATGGTCCCCTGGAAGGGAAGGGAGGAACAGCTTACAGAGTCTTTCTCAAAGCAGTGATTGGTCTTTGGAGTGTGCTGACCAGATAGCATCTCCAGCTGTCTTGTCATGGGAGCTGAGTGGCAGCCGCCCGGATCCTCCCATTAGCTGGGTCACCAGCGCCTTCAGGCAGAGCAGCAGGACTATGAGAACACGTCCTCACCAGTCCCAGGGAAACAAGGAAAATAACAGACTTTCCCATAAAGTCGAATGGATTTCTTTCAAGGATTGTCTTTTATTCTGAGATAATATCCTGCCTACATTTTATTTTATTTTTTAACATTTTTATTGCT
>NW_006284347.1:1573744-1580174 GCF_000327345.1 Myotis davidii | reverse complement strand
GAGAGAGAGAGAGAGAGAGAGAGAGAGAAACATCAATGATATTAGAGAATCATCAATCAGCTGCCTCCTGCATGACCCCCACTGGAGATTGAGCCTGTGCCCAGCAAGTGCCTGACTGGGAATTGAACTGTGACCTCCTGGTTCATAGGTTGAGGCTTAACCACTGAGCCACGAATCTGGGCCTGCCTAAATTTTAGTGTTCAAATGTCCAGTATTCTCTAAGATGTTATATAGTAACAGTTGTTCTGACTTGCTTACCTTAACATCCTGACCAACCAAAATAAAAATCTGCAACCCTATGCCACTACACACTTTTTTTTTCTTTCGATATTTTACTGGTCCATGAAATGCAGCAGCCACATCTCCAATCTGTAAGCCCTCATTCAGAAGTGTTGGCAGTTGCATTGGTGGGAACCAGCCCTCAGCTGGTTTTTACTTCAGGCTGTGGCTGGGTAAATTCTCGGCAGAGGAAGATAGATAACCGGGTTAGAGTTGGACAGGTTTGGCCAGGCACAGACATCTGTGAGATCAGAGTAATTCTTTCCCAAAAGGCTGCGAGAGACACGGAACCTGCCTGCAGAATGAAAGGAGCCGGTACCTGGCTGCAGCCTGTCCCGGCTGCCGGTGAGTTAAAGCAGGGACCTGGGCTGGAGTCCATCTTGCTTGCTGATGTCTTGCATGCAGGGAGCTGCTAAGAAATGTCAGTAGAACTCAGAGCTGAAATAGAAACTCAGCTTGAACGACTACCTGGAGAGTCATCTAACTCTGACCTGAGAAGAAAGGAAGCTGGGAGCCTGTGTGAGCCACAGCCCGGCACGCAGGCCGCCCCGGCACAGCTGTGCGGCTCCCTCTACCTCTAAAGGCACAGTGACCAGTGTCAGGCAGGACAAAGGAAAGGGGACGTGTGTGGTGCCGTTCTCCTGAAACGCTTTCCTCCCGGGATGAGCTGGGTTTAACGGGAATTCTTAGGAGGGCAGAGGGAAAAGCGAACCTGAGCACAGGATCAGTGGAAATGAATATTATTAATTTGACTGGTGATCAGCTGTTTGTGATGAAGGACACCATGGCAACTGGTGGGGATTCACAGAGTCAAAAATAAAAGATAAAGGAAGATGGATGGAGCTCTCCGCTGCATTCTCATCCAAGAATCAGCTCTCAAGGCTTGAAAACAGCCCTGCTAATGTGAACATCTTATGACGCACACTGAATAAAATAAAAAAGCATTCGTGCAGGCAAAGACAGCAACGCCCATCTCTCAGGGCCCGAGAGCCAAGCCCTCTTCATGCCACTGGGATCTAAAGGAATTCAGCTTTTGCTCAGTTTCATGTTGATAAACTAGGGCCTCTGAGCTAGAGATTATTATTACTACTTTTCTTTCTAAGCTGTGTGCTGGGAATATACTTCCGGCACCTTCCTTTGGCGTTCTGATAACCTCTTCCCTGCAAGGCAAGCCACGTATGGCCAGGCTTCCATCACACACCTTCTCTCTTCCCCTTCTCGCTGAACTGAGCGTCTCAGCCACAATGTGACTGGAAGCGACCCTGGTGTGTCCGCAGTCTGTCCCTCTCCAGGTCATCTAGGCCGCAGGACTGCTGTGGTGTCCCAGAGGATCCAGATGTCCCAGCCCTTGAGGGTAGAGGGCTAAAATATTTGTAATGCCATCTTTAAACACATCGAAAAACAGAGAAAAGCTACACTGACAAGCTTCAGATTTCCTGCTGTTTATAAGCCACTCAATACCATAAAATAGAATTACTCACAGGGCGAGACAACAGGACAACTCCAGTTGAGTGGGCCTTCGCTGCATTGCCCCCTGAAAGGTAACTTTCCCCAGAAGACTAGCCCTAAGTCCTTGCAGGGCCAGCTTAGCATTCTTTCTTCTTATGTGAGGCACAGTGGAAATGAAAAAGCAACACGAAACCCTCGAATGACACGAAATCTATTCATCCTGCCCTGATAAATTACACCTATGAAGCCACACTTTTCTAATTTCCCATATGATTTCAAATGATTCATATTTCTGTCTCAATCAGATACAATTCTTCTATCAAATCACAGTCTGCATTAAAAAAGGATTCTTGGTCCAATTAATCATCTACATAACAATGAAGATTCAATACTCATATCCCTAGCCAGATAATCAAATTGTAATGATAACGATTTAACAAATATGTATTGAACACTTATTATGAACGGGGCCCTGTTCTGAACACCTAGGATTCATCAGTCAAAAAACTAGAAAGATCTCCCTCCCTATGCTACCAACATTCTATTGGACAGGAATAAACAACAAACCTTACAAATAAGTTGTTAAATTGTGTAGTATGTGAAAAGGTGATAAGTGAAAGTACTATGGATGGAAAAAACTAAAGCAAATTAAGAGGCACCTGGAGTTATCAAACCAGAGTCAGTGGGGAGATGCAATTTAAATAGGGTGGTCACAGGAGGCCGTATGGAGAAAGGGTATCTGGGCAAAGACTTAAAGGAGCTGAGAAAGTCAGCCTCACGGACATTGGGAGGAAAAGTGTCCCAGGCAGAGGGAAGAGGCAGTGCAAAGGTCCTGAGGCAGGAAAGTACTGGCTTATCTCAAAGGAGTGAGGAGGCCAGCCAGGCTGGAGACACAGAAATGAGAGGAGAATGGGAAAAGAAGTCAGGGATGCAGGTGGACAGGTGCAGCAGGGCAAGGAGAGATGCAGCTTTTTTTAATAAGAACTTGGCTTTTACTCTGAGAGAATGGGAACCTGCAGAGGACCATGTGCAGAGGAAACTGACATGCGGTTTCCATGGATTACTCTGGCTACTGTGCTGAGAACAGATTATGTGAGAAGGGGTGTCAAGGAGGCAGGGAGACCAGGTATGTGGCTAAC
The DNA here is from genome assembly GCF_000327345.1 of Myotis davidii. NCBI lineage: Eukaryota > Metazoa > Chordata > Mammalia > Chiroptera > Vespertilionidae > Myotis > Myotis davidii. Next base: position 1,577,307 of record NW_006284347.1, on the reverse strand, counting down.
ACAGTAGTCAGATGAGTGGACCAGGATGCTGGCAGTGGGGGAGGGTGGGTGTGTCAGGGTCCAGGAATATCTGAAGTGGAGTCTCCAGGAGTTACTGATTGACTGGATGGAGCAGGGGTGAGAGAGGGCACCAGGGACAAGACTCTGAGCTTCTGGCTGTGCAACTAGAACAGTGTTGCCATCAAACACAAGTGAGGGGGCTGAGAGGAGAGCAGGCTGGGAGGCAGATGAGGAGCTGAGCTTTGGATAGAAACCTGAGATGCTCATCCAACAACCAGGGAGGGATGTGGGACACAGGTGGGATGTACAGGTCTGAGCATCAGAAGAGATGTACACCCTGAGAATATACAGGGTGGGGCAAAAGTGGGTCTGTAGTTGTACACATGGAAAATAATACAATAATTAATAAATAAGAATAAACTCTGTGCCCGGTCAGTGTGGCTCAGTGGTTGAGCATCAACTGTCAACATGTGAACCAGGAGGTCACAGTTGGATTCCCAGTCAGGACACAGGTCTGGGTTTTGGGCTGGATCTCTAGTAGGGGTGTGTGGGAGGCAGCTGATCAATGATTCTCTCTCATTGATGTTACTATCTCTCTCTTCCTCTCTAAAATCAATAAAAACATTTTTTTTTAAAAAAAGCATAAACTTTGTGCTTTGTATACTCACAACTGTCAGCCTACCTTTGCCCCACTCTGTACCTTCGGGAGTTGTCAACAGGTAGATGAAATTGAAATAAATGAGCCCAGATAAGATCACCTTCCAAGAGAGTGAGCGTAGATAGAGAAGAAAGTACCGAGCACTGGCCCTGGAGCACTGAGGATCAAGGAAAGGAGAGGGAACTGGCAAAAGAGACTGAGAAGCAAAGGCTGGGGAGAGGAGGCAAACCAAGACACCTGAGCATCCTGGCAGCCAAGGGAAGAGTGGAAGCCTCCAGGAGGGGGCGAGATCAATGGTGTCTAATACTGCTGCTCGAGAAGCATGGGAAAGATTGTAAGTCGACTGCAAGATTTTACAACTGTCACTCTAATTATTAGCATCAGTGAGGGCACATACTGGCCCTGGAGCACTGAGGATCAAGGAAAGGAGAGGGAACTGGCAAAAGAGACTGAGAAGCAAAGGCTGGGGAGAGGAGGCAAACCAAGACACCTGAGCATCCTGGCAGCCAAGGGAAGAGTGGAAGCCTCCAGGAGGGGGCGAGATCAACTGTGTCAAACACTGCTGCTCGAGAAGCAAGGGAAAGATTGTAAGTCAACTGCAAGATTTCACAACTGTCACTCTAATTATTAGCATCAGTGAAGGCACAAATGACTTTGGAGCTCTCTGTGTCAGACACTATGTCAATGGCTTTACGGACATTACATAATTCGATCTTTCTAGCCACCCTTCGAGCCCATTTTACCGTCACCATAATGCAGGCTGGAGACTGAGGGCTGGCGAAGTGTAGGCAGCTACGCAGGGGAAACAGGAACAAACATAAACCTCAGAGTCCAACGCCTGTTCTCCTAACAGCTGTGCGCCTGGGCCTTGTCCTCCCTCCCTCCTTCCTGAACTGCCTGGGCATTCATGGGAGGAATGGGGGTGGAGAAAGACAGAAGGGAAGAAAGGAAGACAAAAAGGAGCAAGTGAAACAGGTAACAATTTAAAACAATGACTATGGAGAAGAGGGAGGAGAGAAGGGAATAAAAGAAAGTCTCTTTGTGGATACAAATGGCTTCTATTTGGCGAACATCAGCAGGTAATTTAGAAGACATAGGATATTTATAATGGAGGTCCTACCGTTAATGGAAAGAAAGGAATAAGAGCCCCATGCTCTGGGGAACAAAAGAGCCATTAATTAAGGATTTATCTGCTAATTCCTTTTTTCCATTTTTAAAGGCCAGTGTGAGTCTTATAAACAATAAGAAAATATGAACTCTCAGAAGTTGCTCATACAGCATGGTAGAAAATAAAATGGATAGGTATATCAATGCATATCACTGACTAAGAACATTCTGGTTAAAGGCAAACAATTACAGAGTGTTTCTCATGGGTTGGAAACATCCCTCCCTGGGCAAGGGCTTGAGACAAAGGGTGCCGTCGGGGGTCTGTATAGGGAAGGACCATTCTCTGGAGGAGAGTTCCCAGCGATCCTGTGCATCTAATGCCTGGGTGACTGCCCTGCAGGAGCAGCCTAGAAAGCACTCAGTAAAGATCCCCTTTGACAATCAATGCAACCTGCGGGTGTGGGAGAGATGCGCAGCCTTTAAAAGGCCAGGCTGCTTCCTCAAAGTGACTCCTACAATGACTCCCGGAAGGGCATGTCTTCCTGCTCAGTGGCAGGGCTCCAACATAGAATAAGCATTAAAGCATTATTGATGGATGGAGCCGAATCCAAGTGACTCCTTTTGGTTTAGATCAGTGATTCACTGACTAAGAACATTCTGGTTAAAGGCAAAACATTACAGAGTGTTTCTCATGGGTTAGAAACATCCCTCCCTGGGCAAGGGGTTGAGACAAAGGGTGCCATCGGGGGTCTGCATAGGGAAGGACCATTCTCTGGAGGAAAGTTTCCAGGGATCCTGTGCATCTAAGGCCAGGGTGACTGCCCTGCAGGAGCAGCCTAGAAAGCACTCACAAAGATGTGACCTCACTGGAAAAAAGCAGCATGATCCACCAGAACTCACAGTTTCATGGGAGGTCAGTGTTGAGTGTCACTGTGCTTCCCTTGGACATTTAAAATGTCCTACATAAGTTGCCTCATAGCTTTCAAATTTGGGTTGTATCCAGTGGTTCTCCTCCTTCTGGCCCTTTAAATACAGTTCCTCATGTTGTGACCCAACCATAAAATTATTATTGTTGCTATTGTATAACTGTAATGTTGCTACTATTATGAATCGTAATGTAAATATCTGATATGCAGTATGGTCTTAGGCGACCCCTGTGAAAGGGTCGTCGACCCACAGGTTGAGAACCGCTGGTTTAGATACTCATTCAAAAACATTGGGACATCTTAACCAACTAGTGTTGAGATGATCGATTTCCTGTTTTCTCTGCTATATGCCAGAATTTTCATTTCCTTTAAAGACAACTTGGAAATGGTTTACACAAGAAAAAGAAAAGTCCCACTTGACTATCAGAATATACCGAGTGCTTCTTCCTGGCACTCAGATGCGCCGCTATAAAGAGCTCAGACCAGAGGTGCCAGACCTTTCCTGGCTCACAATAACTCCAGGCCAAAATACCCAGCCGTCCTGTTCATTAAGTAAGTAGTTATGTTTTAACTTAATAGGCGTTTGAAAAAATAATATTTTATATCATCCTTAAACAACCAGATTTATACCTGATGGACCAGGCATGAGCTCTCAAGCCTTGAAACCAGACTGGATAGTAACACCCCCATTTCCTGTCCCCATTGATTTTCACATGGTACTTGCCTTTTCCATCCCAGCCACTGCCCCAAACTCATCCTCGCAAAGATGTGACCTCAATGGAAAAAAAGCAGCATGATCCACCAGAACTCACAGTTTCATGGGAGGTCAGTGTTGAGTGTCACTTTGCTACCCTTGGCTATTTTGTCCTACA
>NW_006284347.1:1572084-1573059 GCF_000327345.1 Myotis davidii | reverse complement strand
AGGCTCACACAGAAGCTCAACAACAACAACAGGACTTGAACCCAGGTGTTTTTTCTCTAAAATCTGGCTCTTACACACTGTACTATACAGTGTCTAAAAAGAAGAGAGAAAGGGATGAGCTTCTAGAATATAGAAGGAAATGTAGAAATAGCTTGTAGACACCAGAAGGGAAAAAAAAATCAGATTGAGTGACTCACGCCACAGCCAGAGGGCACCAAGGATCGTGGGCAACCACCAGACTCAAGGAGGAGACCGGCTCCTGGAGCCTGCAGAGGGAGCGTGGCCCTGCTGACAGTTGACTTCAGACCAAGAGAATGGATTTCTGTCCGTTTAGACAACCCCATTCATGGTATTTCATTACAGCAGCCTAAGGAACTAACGGTGGTGGTGGACACAGAATTGGGAGAAGAGGGAGAACAGTTGGTAGCAAGCATTAAGGAAGAGCCTCCATGCCCAGCCCTGTGCTAGATGTGCTGTGTGCACTGATTTAACCCCCACCACCTTATTTCCTCATGGAAGTTGAAGAAATGCCCCCTAGAGAGCTTGTCCATGGTCTCAGGGCTCCCAAGTAGCAAGGCCTGGATTCGAATGTTGGTCATTGGATCCCAAATCCATGCTGTGACCACTACTTCGCACTGTCCACTTGGAAGGGTTTAGTCTGTGTGTGTCTTTGTGTTTTTATTTCAGGACCTAGCAAGCAAATCCACACAGAGAGCTGGCTCCTTAGAACTCTTACCCAGGGAGCAGAGGATTCAAGGCCCACACAATTTATCCCCCAGCAACTCCAGGCTGGTGGCATCTCTGAAACTCATGCAGAAATCTGATTGAGTGTTCTGTTTCAGAAATGAACTTCCACCCCAGCCTGTGTGGCTAGGGGTTGGGTGTCAACCTGTGAACCAAGAGGTCACTGGTTCAATTCCTGGTCAGGGCACATGCCGGGGTTGCAGGTTTGTTCCCAGTGTCGGGTGTGCAGGG
>NW_006284347.1:1567253-1568796 GCF_000327345.1 Myotis davidii | reverse complement strand
CATGCTAAGCACTTTACATGTACTACATTATTTTCCCAGAGGAAAAGAGAGGTTAGGCTTACACTGAAACTCAACAACAACAACAGGACTTGAACCCAGGTGTTTTTTCTCTAAAACCTGGCTCTTACACACTGTACTATACAGTGTCTAAAAAGAAGAGAGAAAGGGATGAGCTTCTAGAACATAAAAGGAAATGCAGAAATAGCTTCTAGACACCAGAAGGAAAAAAAAATCCGATTGAGTGACTCATTCGACTCATTCCAGGGGTTGGCAAACTATAGCCCATGAGCCAAATCTGGCCCATTGCCTGTTTCTACAAATAAAGCTTTATTGGAACCTAGCCATGCCCAATTGTGCACATATCATCTATGGCTGCTTTCATGCTACAATAGTAGAGTAGGCACACTGCAGGAAAACTTGGAGGATCCCTGATTCATTCATTCCAGGTGTTTCTGTTTGTTTGTTTGCTAACTTGTTTGTTTTGGTTGTTTTCATTCTTTGGCGTGTTTCGGAGCCAGTCCATAGCACTCTGCACTCTCAGAGGCTGAGCAGTCCTGGGACAGGCCACAGGCCTTTCTCTGGAAGGTTGTCACTTTCCATATTTGGCCCAGATGCCAAGACACACATGCAGGAGTCGATAGAATGTTTAGGTGACATTTCATCAAAGTCCGGGCTTTCTGTCTTCTGGATTTGAAGGTAAGCAGATGTCTCAGCAGATTCCAATACTCCATGCAGGCTGGACACGTGCATCCAGCAAACAAAGGGGCTTGAAGGACAAGGCAGCTGTGCAGACAGACCCTCCTCCTCTCTGGCTGAGTCTCACCATCCAGCCAGGACCCTTCATCAAACTGACCCCACTGGGCTGCTCTCACTGTGTCTGTGATCAGCTGAGAGCTTCTCCACACAGAGGAGACGTTTATGAACATGTCAAACATTTAATAACAGTTTTCAATGTTGTAGGCTGTCTCCTGAGCCGCACAGCAAATGAGGAAGGTAAGAGTATCCACTGCCTTTTTATCAGGTATCTGCAAAATGTACTCAACCACAAAACACATCAAGGGAACACAGGACTGAACAGGCACCATGAAGAAGTTCCTAAACCAAGGTTAGCTGTCGGCAGGATCCACTCACAGATGACAAGGACAAGCTATGCAGCTGGCAAAGCAGGTGACTGTAGAAAATGCGCCTGACCTGGGATGCAGGCAAGGCTCCCTGGGGCCTAAGACAAAGACGGTGTTTGTTTGTTGTGGGTTGGATTCTGCAAAGCCCTAACCCCTGTGATTTTGGCCTTGGTTGGAAAAGGGGTGTTTGCACATGTAATCAAGTTAAGATGAGGTCATACTGGATGAAGGCCGCCCCCAATGCAGTGGCTGCTGTCCTTGTAAGAGAGGAAAAACTTGGCACAGACAGAGAGAAGGAAGAGGGCCATGTACAGACAGGTGGAGACTGGAGCTACGCTGCCACAGCCAGAGGGCACCAAGGATCGTGGGCAACCACCAGACTCAAGGAGGAGACCGGCTCCTGGAGCCTGCAGTAGCGTGGC
>NW_006284347.1:1552387-1566971 GCF_000327345.1 Myotis davidii | reverse complement strand
AGGACCCAGCAAGCAAAGCCACACAGAGAAGCTGGCTCCTAGAACTCTTACCCAGGGAGCAGAGGATTCAAGGCCCACACAATTTATCCCCCAGCAACTCCAGGCTGGTGGCATCTCTGAAACTCATGCAGAAATCTGATTGAGTGTTCTGTTTCAGAAATGAACTTCCACCCCAGCCTGTGTGGCTAGGGGTTGGGTGTCAACCTGTGAACCAAGAGGTCACTGGTTCAATTCCTGGTCAGGGCACATGCCGGGGTTGCAGGTTTGTTCCCAGTGTCGGGTGTGCAGGGGTTGTCCATGGTCTCAGGGCTCCCAAGTAGCAAGGTCTGGATTCGAATGTTGGTCATTGGCCCCCAAATCCATGCTGTGACCACTACTTCGCACTATCCACTTGGAAAAGTTTAGTCTGTGTGTGTCTTTGTGTTTTTATTTCAGGACCTAGCAAGCAAATCCACACAGAGAAGCTGGCTCCTCAAGCCCTTACCCAGGGAGCAGAGGATTCAAGGCCCACACAATTTATCCCCCAGCAACTCTAGGCTGGTGGCATCTCTGAAACTCATGCAGAAATCTGATTGAGTGTTCTGTTTCAGAAATGAACTCTTCCACCCCAGCCGGTATGGCTAGGGGTTGAGTGTCAACCTGTGAACCAAGAGGTTACCGGTTCAATTCCTGGTCAGGGCACATGCCGGGGTTGCAGGTTTGTTCCCAGTGTCGGGTGTGCAGGGGGGCAGCTGATCAATTATTCTCATCATTGATGTTTCTATCTTTCTTGCTTCTTCTCTCTCTAAAATAAATAATAACATGCTTTTAAAATTTATTTTTAAAAAAATGAACTTCCAGTTCTCTTTCATTTTTATTCCTGTCAGTGAGAAACTCTAGAGCAGTGGTTCTCAACCTCCAAAATGCCGCGACCCTTTAATACAGTTCCTCATGTTGTGGTGACCCCCAATTTCATTGTTATAAGTTGAACATAATTAAAGCATAGTGATTAATCACAAAAACAATATATAATTATATTTGTGTTTTCCGATGGTCTTAGGCGACCCCTGTGAAAGGGTCGTTTGACCCCCAAAGGGGTTGAGACCCACAGGTTGAGAACCACTGCCCTAGAGAGAGTGCAAATGGAGAGAATACAATCTATATTAGTTGGTTTATAAGGACCTTTATCTAGTTGCCTTTGCCAGATAACTGGGATTCAGTTTTCACTTTTCATATTTCATATTTCACTTGTCATGTTCATATTTCACCGCACTGTCATACAATTTAAGCAACTCTCAAACTAAAGTTCATAGCTCAGCTTCAAAGCCATCATCCGGGCTGGCCTAGCTGTGCACAGGGCGGTGGACACTGGTGGGAGCACAGCTAGTCCCCACGTGGTCTACAGGCAGGGCATACCCGCAGGCACCCCTGCCTCCGCCCAGCCTGCTGCTTTGGAATCGCTGTTGATGGCCTTGTGAGAGAAAACAAATCTGCATTTTCAGGTTTCCAGACCTGTTTATGAAAAAAGGGTTTATTTAAAGCCCATTCTGAGAGCACTAACGTTTCCTTTCTGAGCTTAAAATTCTTCAACCCTACTCTGTATTGATCTCATTGGCAATGTTCTAACAACATAAAATATAGAACTCTTGGTCTACACACACACTAATTCTGCTTCTCCATTTCCTTCTCATCTCTGTAGTGAACTACTTTTCTTTGTTATCAGTACGTTACTGGATTGTGTGTGTGTGTGTGTGTGTGTGTGTGTGTGAGTGTGTGTGAGCACACATGTGTGTGTGTGTGTGTGAGAGAGAGTGTGTGTGAGCACACATGCAGTGGGGGTGTTTTATATAAATGAGACAATGAGGACACAGCACAACACACAAAACTGTGCAATTATGCCAATGTTAATTAAAATTCTGAGTGCCTGTTTATTAGTTCTGTAGCTTTGGGCAAGTCACCTATTTTCTCTGAGACTAAGCTGGTCACAGATGAAAAGCTTAGAGCATATAGACATTTACATGTTAATTCACTTTCTCCTGCCTATTCAGCCTTCCTCCTTCTTCTACCTTTGCCTCTGTTTACTATTTTCACTGTCCTGTGTCTGCACACATGGTGACCCGGTGTCCTAGATGGCAGTCAGGGTCTCGCCTGGTGTACCCTCTCATCCCTGGGTCATCTCATATACTGGAATAGAAAGGGAAAATTTCACATAAGAATTTCCTATGACCCTAGCTTGTTTGGCTCAGTGGATAGAGCGTCAGCCTGTGGACTGAAGGGTCCCAGATTTGATTCCGGTCAAGGTAACATGCCTGGGCTGTGGGCTCGATCCCCAGTAGGGGGCATGCAGGAGGCAGCTGATCAATGATTCTCATCACTGATTTTTCTATCTCTCTCTCCCTCTCCCTTCCTCTCTGAAATCAATAAAAAAATGTATTTTTTAAAAAAGAATTTCCTATGGCTGTAAGGTTTCGGATAGAAAAGGCCATTTGATAGTAATCAAACAAACACAAAGTTCTCCCAGTTAGAAGCAATACTCTTTGGACCAGGGCATCTCCCTCCTCCCCTGAGCTGTTGTCTACCCCTCCCCCACTCTCCCCTCATGGCCAGCACAGCACCTGGAATGCAGGGAGTGCTTCCAACATACCTGGGGAATAATTGAGCCAGAGGAAAGGCTCTCACACCTCTACCCCCTATTGATCATAATTCCCTTTAAAAATTTTAACAAAATGGCTATAAAGCCCCCAAACCTCCCAAGCATTCCATTCAAAGGTCCCTACTGTCATTGGAAGTGAATGTTCTTCTCTGTAGAAGATGACATAATGGGATGCTCACTGAGGACCACCTTTGCTGGGCCAATCCTTGCCATCCAAGGGAAACCCATGGAGAGTGAATCCAGCCTCCTGTGGTCCTGCCATTAACTTCACAAAAGCCAGTTCCCCCTTTCAGTATTGTAATTACAGTAGCATGTGGAGGCACCGATCAGGGAAAGCCTGGGGATGCTAAGACAGTAGAGTGTGTTTCCTCAGACGAGACCCAGGCTGGGGGTCAGGGTAGGCTGAGGAAGCTTAAGCACATTTTTACTATCTGAAAGCTACATATAAATTCAGTAAAAACGCCATTCATCAGCACAGCCTCAGAAACTTGCAAACATATAAACACACCCGGAAAAATTAGAAACATCTGTGCAGCCAACAGAACAAAACCTTAAAATAAAAAGGAAACGTTGTTGAGCTGGGCAAGATTATCAGCTTCTCCTTTTCCACAATTATATGAAGGGATATCTTTGGAAGTATCTACACATTTGATCCAGGGACATAGTTGGTGATTTTCCCCCTAGTAAACAGTGTTTTCACCTCAAAATGAATTTGCAAGCTGTTCTACAATTCCTTCCAACCTCACCCAATCATGTCTTATTAGCCACCACCACCACCCCCTTACAAAGGTGATTTGTCTGAGAAATTTATCTTTATTCCCACACAAAAGATGAAGAACTGAAATATTTCTTCCTATTGTTAACAGTGTTCATTGAGTGTAGGTTTTAGAATTTAAATTAACAGCAATGGAAAAATTTCACTCAGATTTCCCACACTGGCTCAGACAGGCACATGATCTTAAAGCATAAAATATCTCTACTCTTGCCGTAGCCAAGCCACTTCACTCTTGGAATCCCCTCCAGCCAAACTGGAAAGGCCATTCGATCCAGGGATTTCCTCTGGCCCCTCCAGCCCCCTGATGTAAGTCCCTAGAACTTTTTTCTGATCCCTCAGTTCAGATCATTATATTCAACAGAAATCTTCAAAAACAGAGTCCATCTATAGCTACCTACTTCTATTCCCAAGTCTTAAAAAAAATCAACATTTTTGTCCTATGAATCTTTCACCTCTTGCTTCATTTCTCTCTCAGTCACAAATTTATCACTGTAGATTCTAAAGGTAACTCAACTTTCCCTTCTAAATACTGTGGTCCTTTACCTTTCTCTGTCTCTGATGAACATCTATTTTTAAGAGTAAATTTGTTCTGTCCTCTCCTCCTCTTTCCATGGCTTAAACAATCAAACTCCACTCCTATGGCCACTACAATATGATTTTAATAATCTCTTTGGTTCAGAGATTTAAATTTTTTCTACCCAAATAATGAATCAACTGGGATAAAAAATTAATATTTCATAATAATAAAACATGATTTATAACATGTTCCTGGGACAGGAGAATAAAAGAGAAAGCATTTTGGCTACAAAAGACAATTTTTCACATCCATCAAATTGTTTCAAACCATTACTAATGAAATTTTCAACTATTCACTCTACACCATTCATAATTCACGCATTGTTCTTGAAGGTATGTTACATCTTGATGCTTATTTGAAGAGAATTTCAATCTATTTGTCTTGAAATACAGGCCAATAGTTTTTACTGAAGATTACCATTTATAAGATCAGGTGATGAGAGCAAAAATTTTTGTTAGTTCAAATATCAAATCAATCTTGCCATTTACAGCTCTTGGCCTTGAGAAAAGAAAACTTGGAAGAGATCACATATGTTCAGGTCTGTCGTCTTTTTTATTTTTCACCATCCTATAGAACTGCCAAAATTAGGCTTCCTTGTATAAAATAAGCCATCCCAACCTTCTAGTAAATGGCTATGAGGCTCACGGCACCAAATACTGTAACTACTTCCTCTTCAAGAACATTCAACATTACAATGATTTTAACTTTAATACGTAAAATTGGATATTTTGGGATACAAAACAAAACAAAAGCAACACAAGCTTTTAAAGTAAACTGGATAAGTTTCATCCTGAGACAACATTTATTTATTTATTTATTTAACTGAGCAGGTGGATCTATTCTCAAGGGCACATATATATCAACTCCTTTCTGACTCTCAAATACCTCACATCATTTGAGTTTAAAAAGTAAAAAAATAAAAATAAATGCCATAACTAACTCCCTAAATATGTGGGACCAGAACTAATGGAGTGTGGATGTCAGACAACCTACCTGGTACCAAAAATAATTCCTCTGCTTCATCCATTTTTGGGGTCAAAGTTAAATGCAAGGGAGATGGCTACAAAAGTCTTAGCTCTGGCCAATCTATTTTCCTTCTACTTGCAAGAGTAATTCCAGTTGAGGTCTATTTTTAGTTTTAATTAATCCACTCTGCCCTGTCTATGGCAGGCAGCTGGCAGTGGTCCTCTGACCTTCTTTGGCTAACAGAATGTTAGGAGTACTCCTTAGAGAAAGTGAGCTTGGTCTCTGCTCCTTACAAGAACAATCCTGATGACCTAGATATCAAGAAGAAGCAGAAGGTTGTTTTCCCAGATTCTGACCGCATGGCTCATTTATCTGAACCCTTCTGTCCTGCCAATAGCCCAGCATGTAGGGCCCATGACAACCCCTGTTCACCACCCCACAACACGCCCTGTTGCATGAGGGACAGAGCAACCCAACTGTGCCCAGGTACAGAGTCAGAATCCATCAAGGTCCTACTAAGACTCAGGCACAAGCTGGCAATGATACCAATGCATCTAATCCAACCTCCATTAACCATTGCTTTGATTGGCTTTGTTATGTGTAAAGAGCATGATTTCTTTAACAGAAAGAGTTTGTGATTTAAGTCCAATGTCAAGCTGCTGGGAAGAGGTGAGGAAAGGGACTAACATTTACTGAGGAGCAGCTATAAGCCAAGTATGGAGTCAGGGATTTTATGTGTGTTAGTGCATAGTTCCCACAACTACTCTGCATGATCCATTTATCAAAGGGAAGCCTGGGGAAGTAATGGATGGGAGGCTGGTGGTCGCACTGGGATTCAAATCCAGCACTTCCAGGAACATGTCCCAGAGAAGGCTACCTCTGAAGAAGATCAATCGGGGTTCTATGAAAGATAAAAAAAGCTGTGGAAAATTTATACCACGGAATACTCTGCAGATGTAAAAAACAAGGATCTCTCACCCATTGAGGCAGCATGGAGGGACCTGGAGAGTATTATGCTTAGCAAAATAAGCCAGTCAGAGAAAAATAAGTATCATATGATCTCATTCATACGTGGAATCTAATGAACAAAATAAACTGATGAACAAAATAGATCCAGAGACATAGAAGCATGGAACACACTGATGAATCTCAGAGGGAAGGCAGGGGTGAGGGGTGGGTGAGGAGAGATTAACCTGGGAACTTATATGCTTATATGTGTACATGCATAATCCATGGACACAGACAATAGTGTAGTGAAGGCCTAGGAGGGTCTGGTACAGGGTGGAGGGGATCAATGGGAAAAAAGGATGGCATCTGTAATACTTTTAACAATAAATTTACATTTTTTTAATAAATAAAAAGTGGTCCAAAATCTAGAATATAACCATGGGAGCAGATGGTTGACGTGGACAGAGGACATCACCTTCGGGAGGGATCGTTTTAAGGAATTAAGCTAGGATGTCGAATGATCCATCTGTGTGGATGTTAATGTCACCAAGAATGACAACGGGAAGATGGTGGACAGAGAGGTCCAATACTAAAATAGTCAGGAGTGGTCAGGAGGTCAGGAGATGGCAGCAACAGGAGGGCACGTGAATGGTCTAGCTAGCCTGACAGAAAGTCATTGTCACTGTCAATACTTTATTATTGTCAATATTGTGTTAGCTCCAAAATCTTGATTTTCTGCACTCAATTTTCATACAACCAGCCTATTACCTGCCTCTTATCCTCATTTCCTTCCTTACCCACCTTTGATTCCAAGGCTCATTTCCTGAACCCACTCTCAATTCCATTAATTCTCCTTCCATATGACTTGTACTCCATCCCTAGTTAGATACAACCTTCCACCTCCTCTGCACTGGTACCCAAGCAGCTAGTATATCTGCAGAAAAACACACAACTGTGTTGACCAGTCCATTTTAAATTAAAATTTAAAATCTCAAGTGGCCCCTCCCCTTGCTGAACATACTCTACTTCTCCCCTGATCTGTTCTCTGCCCTACTCTCCTGAAACAATAATTGGCACTCATTTCTTTCCTCAAATCTCCATCCTCCTTCCCCTTTTTACTCTTAACCTCCAACACTCCTCTTCTTCCTTTCACTCACTCACTCACTCACTAACTCATGAATGACTGAATGAATGGCAGGGGCCTGCACTTCATGGGACCAGCTTGGGAAACTAATGTTCTACATCATCCAGTAGAAGAAAGGAACATTGGGGACCATATCTATGTTCCAAGCACAAAGCATGTTCTAAGTGTTTGCTTGTTAAAAGAGACCAATTACCCAAAGTTAGTGTACAGCATAATTGACCAACAATATAGTTTCAATGACCTTCGGGGATGACACAAAGGAGAAAGTGATTTATTAATGACCAATGATAAATCAAACCTTCAGATTTCAAGAACCATCAGACTGCTTCGCTTGCTAACTTTGCCTGCATGGAAGACACAGAGGCTGGCCGGGCAAGTGTGAGACATACTGGGGCTTTCCCTTGCCTCTCAGGCAGCCCAGACAGGGTGACAGGCAACTGGAGTCTAAGGTAGAGAGGAGAGAGTATCTCTCATCCACAGGTCCTTGGTGCAGACCAGCCCCCAAAGGGAGGTTAATTATTGAGAGAAAAAAAGTGTTTTAGCCAAAGAAGGAGCCAAATGTATCAGAATTACTCGCAACTAAACCTGGGATTCAGAATGAAGGGGTTCTAAACATTAAGGATTACTGTTTTACCAAATATAACCTTTGGTATTTTTCAAAGTTGTTCCAAGCAATGAAGAATCATCATCTAAATGTGGCTTTTAAGTGTGCATTTTTTAATAAGATGTGAAAAGTTCATGGTGGGGAGAGGCAGTCATTAAATTATTTGAGTTTTCAAGACTTACAGATTTCAAGGCTTTGGAGAGAAGAAAAAGTAATTGACCCGTGGGGATAATTTAGTTTCTCAAAGTCCATTCTGTGCAACACAAGTTGCTAGTGTTATAACAACAAATGTGTTCATGATCGGGTACGTGTGGGAAGAATGTCCCCATTTGGAATTTTCAAGCACATTAAAGGTTCTGACAAGCCCTGTGATAAGGAAATCTGTCTTAACTTGTCAAATTAGACAAAGCATTTCCAAAATCTACTCAAAGATCGTTTTCCCTACCCCCAACCCCTTCTAACAGCCCGCTTAACACCTCCAAGAAAACTGATGTGGTCCAACCTTCCTATGTTACAGGTTAAAAAAATAAGTCTCAGAGAGGTGAATTTAACCCAGATTACACAGCTATTTGGGACAGCAGTGGAATGTTAAGGAGATAGCAAATTCATGGTGTGTCATCCTCCTTGATTCTATCTCCAAAGGCAAATATCCTTAACTGACTTCAGTGTTCCCTTACTGAGCCCATATGCATTCTCAGAATCTTGCTTAACACAGTCTCCCATTGATAGAACTTGGCATATGAAATTAAACCTATTTGTCATCTGTAAACTATCATCCTGGTCTTTGGATTCTCCATTCCCCAAGTAACAATGTCATTGTCATTATCATCATGATCATGACAGCTGTCATCTATTGAGTATGGACTTAGTGCCAGCACAGTGCTGTGTTACAGGCATTCTTTGCTTTAATCCTAGAAACAACCCTAAGAGAGAATTAGCAAGACAATCCCTATTCGCACACAGGAGAGCCAGGGCACAGATGCCTTATGCATCCTGCACAAGGTCATCTAGCTTGAAAGTGGCTTAGCTGGCATATTGGTGATGCCAAGCATGCAGCCCAGAATAGACCCTCAGTCCTGACCAAGCCATAAACGTGATGCTGAGTTAGGCCTGGGAGAGCACAGACAATTCCCAACAAACCCTTTTTATCTTTTATTTTTCTTCTGCAAAAGGACCCTCTAAGGTGAGGCTAGTTTCAATTGGCAGATTTTAGGGAAGAGAAAGGGATACATGAACAAGTGCTGGGGTCTGTCCAAGATCTCAGGGGAAGGGAAAGGCCTAAGTGGGGTTAGAACATGGCGCTGGGGCAGGGCACTGAACCGAGTGAGACCCCCTGGCTGCTGCCTCCTCTTGGCCTCATCCCCTGGCACACACAGCACCCCCAGCTTGCTCTCTCTCTCTAGATCCTTTTACCTAGAACTACAAAGTGATCAACCTGATTAAGAAACTCTAGCCAGTAACAGCAATACTTGCTCTAACAGCAAGGTGCCAATTCCTTCCAGGGCTCAGCCACCTTCAAATGGAAACTTAAAAAAAAAAAAAAAAGCCACTGCTTATTCAACATCCAGAACCAAATGAGGTCTCTGGACACACTCAGCCCGAGCGAAGTTTGACAGGGCAGGTGCCTCACTGAAGGGCCGATTTCCTGTTCCCTTGGCAGAGCACATGACCTCAGTCAAGACATCACCGTCCCTTTGTGACCCTATCAGGTCTCACTAACCTTCCCATCACAGCTGGGGAGACGGGGAAACCCACCTGTGGCCGCTTACCAACTCCTCCGGGATTCCCCTTTCTCCCTGAGTCTTGGGGTGCTGGGCCTTGGCAACCCCTAATCTGCAAGCAGCGCTTGGCTTTGTGTCTACATTTCCAGGGCTTTTTCGGCTAGGGAGTGACTTTGCCTCCCCACTCCTTCCCTCTCTCTGCGGACTTTTGCATAATTCTGCTGGGAGAGAGGCCAAAACCTCCCTCCTGCCTGCCCAGCGCAGCTGTATTTCCATGCAGAGTCCGTGACCCTCACCTGGCCATGGGCTGGGGAAACGGGGAGGGAGGAGTCCTGTAAACCTGAGAGGAGCCCAGGCTGAGGGAGGAGCTCTGCCCTCCCTGCCACTCTGGATAAACCGCGAACTCTCTTGTCCTCTGCCTTCCGGGAAAGAAGCACCAGGGAAGCCTTTGCAGAAAAGCATAGGCCCAACGGGGACATTCCCCTCTGCAAAGGCGCCCACGGCCTCTCTGTAGACACAAACGTGCAGCCAGGGCCCCTCCAAGCTTCCAAGTGGAGCACAGACCAGCTGCGATGGGGAAGCAGGGCAAGGCAAGATGGATTCTTGGCTTAATTAGATGTAAGTTTTCCTCCAGTGAAAAGAGAACCCAGCTACCTGCCCAAAGGAAATGATCAATATTTGTTGACTTCTAAAATGGGTGTTGGGTTCCCTTGTGAAAATGCATAAACATCCAAAACAAAGTTCTCACTTGTTTCTAGGCACTGGTTTTTATGATCCCAGCCCCACCCCAACACACGCACACATACACACACACATTCCTCCTTATTTTTAACATCTGGTAAACCTCCACTAGAGACAAGTTGATTTCCTAGCCAGAATAATGCATTTCTGTCCATCAAAACATAATTAATAATAATTTCCATATTTACTTGGCTTTCATCGCACATCTCTTTGCACTGGTGAGGGAAGGCAGAGAAAGAAAGTGATCCTTCCCTCCCGCCACCTCACTGCCTCCCCCCCACACACTTTGCTTGGCAACCATTCCCAGTGAGTGGAGAGTGCACCTTATTAAGATAATGGAACGTAAATCAAAGTGAATAGGCCCACAGGCCACGCTGAGGGTGTGTGTCCACTTGCAGTGCCTGCCAGACAGCAAACAGGTCTGGAAATTAAATGTGAAAAATCAGTGAAGACCCGGGGCCCATCACAGGCGGGAGAACAGGGCCCTGACAGCTCAGCTAATGCCTGTAATCACAGTGATAAAGGCTCCTAAATGGCTTCATTCCACCTTGTCACTCACAGCCCTGGCTGCCACCCCTCACTCCTGCTACCTGCAGTGACCTTTGTCATGCTCGAGAAAACAGCTCTCGCTACGTGTTCTCCCTCACAGAGTGGCCAGATGGGGCGGTTTTGCTCCATTATTTGCGCCTGTGAAGGGAAAACGCCAACAGAAAGATTCATTAGGGTCCAGCCCATCTCCACAAAGCTGCTCTGATTTATTAGGGCATAAACTGCTGTACGGCTGTAATGAGACATAAATGTTCTGGAAGGCCTGTGAACTCCGGGAGGAAGCGCCTTGCCATCACACTTCTGTGCACCTAATTTATTAACAGCTTGTGCCGGCATGGCCTGGAAAACCCTGCCAACTCCGCCATCTGCGGCAGTCACCTTTGGGGTGGGCAAGGGAGAGGGGGAAAAATGTGTCCAACTCAGAATGTGACAGAAAACTTATGGGCACGCCGGACAAAACGGTGAAGTCTTGCATTTTCCTCGAACCCCTCGGCAGACATTCGGCCAAGGTTCTATGTGAGTGAGCAAGCTTCCCCAACCAAGTGATGGAAGCTCCCGCTGGCCACACTGTTTGCTCAGTGTTTGCTTGGCCCTGAAGGAGGACGGGGCAAAGCGCTTATATTTACCTAGAGGAGCCCCAGCCTCTGCGGCTGCTGCCTCTGCCATTTGGAGAATATTTTCCCCAAGGCAGTGTTCGCTCCAGCTTATTACAGCACGCTTTGCAAGATGATTAGCATTTTTGCTCTCTAAACTTCACCCTTTTGGTTCTAAAAATAGGACCAAAAATTAACAACAGACCAGCCCATTTTTATACTTCCTTTTATACAACCAACTTTTTTTCTTAGATCATAATATGCATGTCTCTTAAATTCAATGTTGGCTGCACGTGCCAAGCTTTCTGAAAAGAATCAGATTAAGTAGTGAGCTGCCAAGAAAATATATAGCATCCTGACTTGATATGGGGTATTAGGCCCTGTATCGCTCATACTCTAATGATGGGAGATCATCTTTTGTCGCCGAAATGCTCATTTACAGAAGGCTTCCTGAGCCCAGACCATGTCCTCCAGATCCAACAGGACCAGACATGGCCCCAGCCCACGACCGACTACATGATTTGGGGGGCCCAGTACAACATAAAACTGGGGGGGACATTGTTCAAAAAGTACTAACGATTTCGAGACCTAGCAGAGCATTAGGCCAGCATGGGGCCTTCTGGACACGGAGCCCCAAGCACAGCGTGGTATCATGCCCGTGAAGAGGGCAGGACTCTGTCACATGGAACACGTATTTAGTAAAGGAGCCAAACAATAAGACGAAACCACTGAAGAGAAGGTAAGACCAGACATTAATGCTCAGAGAAGGGGGTGCTGTCCCATGGGAAAGTGTGACAAAAGAATATGACCCCGCTGGGGCATAGGAGACAGGACGGCAGGCCTGTGCTGAAATCTGAAAGGTGTGTTTGCTGTTGAGTGAGGAACAGAAGCATCATGAGGGGTAAAGCAGCATATGCCGTGGCCCCTGGGGAGGGAGAGTGAGACCCCGGCACAGGAAAGCCTGGGTGTGAGGTGAGGCCTGAGGGAGACTGGAGGCCAGACCTCAGCAGCGCCTTGTGGGCCACAGGAGGGTGGTCACAGCAAGCACACAGGTGGACTGGCTCTGCTTCGATTGTGTGGGTCCTTGTCCCCAACATCCAGTGATGGATAGCATGCCCTTGGGGCATGGAGAGTGTTGCTTGGCCCAGAAAAAGCCCAGGTATGAGGGGAAGCTGGAGAGCCACTCGATGCAGTGAAAATACTTATTTTGTAACCCTAGAAACAGCAGAATGATTTTGTTTTTAATTTAAAAGACAAAGAATTCCCCCCACTGCCAAGCAAACGCAGAGAGAATGCTCACAGTGCATTTCTACACCTGAGGATAAGCCTGGTAAATAGTGACTGAGCCTTTGTCACTGTAATTACACAGCAGAAGCCCAAGAGTGCCTCCCGAACAATGCAGAGCCTACCCACACATTAACTTCCTGGTTCTGTGCCCAGCAGGCTGGACCAGTCATCCTAGCAGCACCCCTGCTGGCAGATGCCAGCCTCCGGACCTGCCAGGCTGTTTGCACTTGATGAAGTTTTATTGTGTGAAGGACAAAGGCAGGCCAGGGTCTTTCCTCTCTCAGCACATGCTAATGACTCAGCATGGAACAGAGTGGGAACTCAAGGCATTGCATGTTTGATTGACCGACTTACTTTTTTTTTTAATTGGACCTAATTCTTTATACGTTTTTAAAGCATTCCTTCCACACTCAGGGCATTTGCTTTTTTGGACTTGAATCTTGAGGCCTACTGATGTTATTTGTTCTTAAAATAGGAGTTTTCCTTACACACTGAATAATAGAGAGCTATAAGTAGCCCTTTGGATTTTTGGAAAAAAATACCTTTTTTCATGTCAATTCTGCTTCTTTTTATATATATATATATATCTCAAGTTGATATAAAACTCAAATTTAAAAATGCCTATTTTGACTCAATACATGGCCCAAATATTTATCACAAAAAAATTCCACAAACTAGACTGTCTCTTCTTGTAACTCAACAGGGAGTGGTCTATTGATAACAGACAGTACATCAGTTTTCAGGGTTCAACACTGTGTCATTGGGTGAAAGTAGGAATGCTGTTTTTTGAAAGAACAGAAATAAAATAAAAACACGCTCATCTAACCATTGCAAGCACATGTTCCCTATCAATGGCATTTGGCCTTACTCTCGCTGCTTCCGCCCAGCCTCTGCCTTAGAAGGCAGTTACTGATTATGCATCGATTAGCATGAAACAAAACAAAACTGACCTGCAGAGGTCATATTTAGTCTTAAAAACCAATTCATGTCTTTCACTCTTTTAAGGTATCTTCAAATCCTTGGGTTCTAGGATTCCAGCATTACATAGTTCATTGAAGCCTCCTTTTCATGTGCGCATCTTAGGAACAGATCCAGATCAGGGGTCCTTAGAGCGATGTTCATGCAGCAATTCTGTGCCAGCCAGAATATAGATAAATGACCAACACAAGGGGACCTGCTCTTCAAAACCTGAAGCCCAGTGAAATGCTTCTGTTAGAAACAGGAACGAACTAACCCTTTGGTCAGCAGAGTTCATAAAAGGCTCTTTTCATAAGAGAAAAATCCAAACCTAGTGCCAGAGAACTGGCCACAGCCGTCCCACTGGAATTCGGCCACCAACCACGTGGACAGGTTCTTATAAAGATTCTGCTGGCCCAGGTGCTCGGCCAGACAGAAGGTGTTTGATGGCACAAAGTATTTCCAACGGGGCTGAGGATGATGCAGGTCCAGGCTCCCTCACACCGCCAGGTAACCCCCCAGTCTCCCTGCATCATGGGTCATAAAACAAGACTTAATTTTGTCTTAAGAAAAACTTGGTTTAACATCTTTTCAGGCCTTCCTTTCTATACATATTTCAGGGGACAACGTTGGAGATGACGTAGCTTCACAGCAATCAGCAAAAATGCCTTTGGTGCCTATGGCCCTCGGAGGAGAGTCACGATGGCTTTGAGTCAGGGAGAAAAGCCAGCCTCTTCCGTGTGGCTGAGTCAGCAACAGGATGGGCAGTCTCCTCTTCCCACTAAGCAACCTCATTACGAAATGTAGAAACTGAGGCAGAAACACTCCATAAACTTCACTCCGGCTGGCCCCTTCTTGGCTTGAG
This sequence comes from Myotis davidii, assembly GCF_000327345.1. Classification (NCBI taxonomy): domain Eukaryota; kingdom Metazoa; phylum Chordata; class Mammalia; order Chiroptera; family Vespertilionidae; genus Myotis; species Myotis davidii. Next base: position 1,552,612 of record NW_006284347.1, on the reverse strand, counting down.
TTCCATTCACTGATGTGCTATGAAGCAATCTACATTTCAGGGAAATTTAAGCAGAGCTTTGTCCTAACTCTGTTTAGTTACCAAGGACTTATTTTTATTTTTATCTTATTATGTATAAAGAATGAATTTTTATCCTGTGGTTTATGCAATTGGAATGTAAGGATATCGCTTACTTAGTCTGTCTCAGAGATATTTCTTCTATTTTCCTCCATGTCTACTTTCCCT
>NW_006284347.1:1540282-1552233 GCF_000327345.1 Myotis davidii | reverse complement strand
CATCTTTAGTGTTACCTCTCAAAGCTGTCTTTTGAAAAATTTAAAGAATCTTCTCTTTTACAAATAAATAATTATTTTTTTAAAAAGAGTCCCTCTTTTCCCTAATAATTTTCTCTAACAATCAACTACAGAATAACACATCCATTTAAGTACACATCTGCCCTCTTATCCAACCATCCACTCACTTATCCAACCATCCACTCACTTATCCATCCATCCATCCATCCATCTATCCATCCATCCATCCACTTACCCACGCACCTATCTATCCAACGCTTTCTAAGTACGAATGTTGCAGATAATGAAATTCAGAGTCAACTCATTCCCTTTGGCCTTGTCATTATTCTCTTCCTATCTCTGGCAGTTTTTTGGTACCATGAGCCCTCATAATGCATTGTGGGGGAACCTTTATACTTTGGGATTCGTATAGCTTCTTTACACATGGCCATTTACCAGTACGTAAAGCTAAGGAACACTGATTTTGTTAGAAAAAGTAAAGTACATTGTAAAATAACTTTGTATTTCATTTCCAAGTTCTGTGGCTGTAAATAAAGCTCCATGCACTAGCTTGAAGGTGAACTCCAGAGGAGTGACTAGGAGCTCCGTGCTAAACGACAGACGGCTGGCCAATGAGATGGATGCATTTCATTATCTGGAGCCTATTCCATAGGCATAATTAGAACTCCTCTGAGAAGTCGCCTAATTATGTAACATCCAACAAAATATGTGAGGGCTTCATCCTGGCCTTATGCGGAATCTATCAAGCTTGTGTTAATTTATGATTTCCTATTAGAAGTGGAGCAAACAGGACAAGTCATTTCCATAGCCATGGTTTTTGATTAGCACCACCAGATAATATGAATTCAGAACATCTATCTTCCCCGTGGAGCATCGCTGGAGAAAAGGCAGCTTAGATCAGCCCGATATATTATTAGACGTCCCCGTTGTCCTATGGAAACACAGCTGCAGGTATATTATTTCTGGCTGGGACAATGGCAATGTGAGGGATCAGCAGCGACATCAAATGAGAAACCTTTCCTGGCTGGCTCTTTTCCTTTCTATACAATAGTCTGCAGGGAGCAGGGAGATATGGGCCCAGCATCAGGGGTTCCAGAAGAAGCCCCCTAGGCCCAGCCTGCGGCCAGCACCTCCTCTCAGCCACCTCTCCTTGCTGAGCTTTTGCTCTGACAGGAGTTTCAGCAACCTCGCTGGCCTCACAGAGAGAGCACCAGCCTCTGTATCCGCCTGTGCTTCCTTGTCCACCCTCAGGGGTCCCACCTTCCAGACCAGGCCCAGGCAATGGCTTTAATGCTTTTTTCCAGAAGGCAAGGTGAGGAGAATGACATTGTCTAACTCTTTAAACTGCATCCTGAGAGCTTTTCAGGTCTGCTGTAAAGAAAGGCAGAAATGGAGCAACAAAGACATTTTTTCAACAAGAGAAAAATAAGAGGCACAACCAGGCAGTTTCATTTGCAGGTAACTTGTAAAATGAATGTGAATTTTCCGCCCCAAAGCCCGCGTTACTTCAGATGATGCTTTAACAGAATGGTAGGGAAGGAAGCTGCTCTGGGACTGCCAAGCAGCCCAAAATGGTTTGAATAGGTTCTTGAAAATGTCTATTGATAGAATATTTTGGAAGATGTAGATACAGCTTTCCAAGTTCAGAAAGGCAAGGTTGGGCCTTTGAGATACAAAGAAACCACGGAGAAAAGGGATGGCAGACACGTGGCGCGAGGGCCGCCACTGGCTTCTTGAGCAAGGCAGACTCTCCTCGCTGGCCAGACACAGCCTGTCCCTCTCCCAGACAGATGAGCTGTCACAGCCCTTCCCACACCAGAGCTCCAAGTCACCTCCGAAGGCCTGAACTGGCCCCAGAGATGAAACCTCCTTGTCATCTTGAACTGGGCGCAGACAGCTGGAGTTAATGAAAGAGTTAATGTGATTTTCCACTCTCCCCACTTGCTTTGAGGACTCTGGCCTGATCAAATCACCTTTAGGGAATGGAAAATTCTCCCTCACCACACATGAAGGCAAGTCTAGAGAGGAATGCTGGAGATGAACCAAGGCGGGCCGAGCAGAACCGCACCATCAGGCCGCAGGAAGGAAAACCTGGGCTCCTGGGGAAAAGGGCAGTGAGCAGCCATCTTCCTGACCACATGGGACGGCCCTGTCTCTCTCATGTCCAAATCCCTGTCCCTGGGGTGCGGGTTCAAGGCCTGGTGTGCACATGGCGAGGAGGGGCTCGGCCCCCGTTCCCCTGAGCATCTCACAGATGTGTCAGCTGGTATGAGTTACCAGGCAGTGACCACATTTTGGGGAGAAATCATCCATTGATTTATCACAGGGGCATAAATCATAAATGCATTTAGTTGTCTTCATCGCCTTTCTTGTCATCCTGCCCTTCTGAAGTGCAGTGAAGAGGCAGATGTATTATCTGGGATCAATTCCAGATCCCTTTTGTGTTTTAAAAGAAGAAATCCAGGAAGGGATGCACACCGCCCTCTGCCACAGGTTGATCAAAGTCTCGGCGCCTTGAAGGCCCCGTCACCACGGAGATAACTCCGAGAGGTCTGGTGACGAGCGCGTGGACGTGTCACTCACACCAGCCCCTCAGACCAGATGGGGTTAAGGACGACAGTAGTCCTTGCACTGTCCTTAAAACACGCCATAGTCACCGAGGCGGCAGCGCTTCCCCCAATGGCCTGGCAGGCCATCCAGGCAACGGGACAACAGATGGTGGTCAGTCACGGTGACATTTTAAAATTAAGTCAATGAGTAATCTGGTCCCAGCCAGGGCAGAGAGAGACGCTTCCAGAAAGGCCTGGAGGATTCCTCTCAAATGCTTGTCCCACGTTTCTTCTAGGCCTCTGCAGGGGTCCTGCCTCATACACTCCCTCCTCCTTCCTCAAGAATGTTGTCCCGTTTCCCTCACTGGTTCCGTGGACCACAGGTACTGCCACGTACCTTTTCTCGTGGTTCTTGCAAGAAAAGTAGGAGGGAGTTACTATTACTAAGGCTATTTTACAAATTAGAAGCTTGGAGGAAACTGCGTGGCTTAAGATCACAGCTCAAGACTAAGTTGACATCACACTGTGCTTCTCCGTCCTTCACACCAAGACTGTCCGACTCGGGGATACCCCCACTGCTTTTCCTGTCCTACATCAACTCGGAAAAGCAGTTTCCTTTCCTGCATCGTCTATGTACTTGGACACATCCCACCAAGCACACCTGCCACGTGAGCCTGCACAGCACTGACTTCAGGAGAGAAGCCAGTGCAGCAGCTCCTCCCCTGGGGCCAGGCAACCAGAGCAGCACCTGCTCCTGTGGCCTGAGGCTAAGGGAGCAGCAGGGGTCAGACCTGGAGGAGTGAGGGAGGCAGGAGGATGAGGAACAGAGAAGGCCACCAATAGCACCCAACGGAATAACTGGCTGTCCCATCCAAGAGGACTTCCTAAACCCTCCCGTCTCTCAAAGTCAGGCACTTTGAATCCCCTGCAGGGTTCCATGCACAGTGTTTAGTCTATCAGGATGGGGGGCTCAGGAGGGGGGGGTTAGACTCCCTTTACACTCATCTTTGTTTCGGTCAACGCTCCTCACCTCCCAGGGATCACAGATAAGCTCTCAGAGGGCGGCCTCAAGTCCCACACCTGAAAGGTCATTCCAGCCCTGCTAGCACATGGCCTGTGTTCAGTCTCAGTCACATGCACACACACTCTCACTCATGTGATGTCTGTGCTAATACAAAGAGTATTGGGCATATATTGGTGACCAAGAAAGACATGGCATCCACCTTATGGAATTGACAATGTGTAAAGAGCTAATAATCAAGTTAAACCCAATATGAATACCTCATTTTAAACTATAATCGATGGTGTCAGTATATATAGCCCCGCTGGTGTGGCTCAGTGGTTGACCATTGACCCATGAACTAAGAGGTCCCAGGTTTGATTCCTGGTCCTGGCACTTGCCAGGGCTGTAGGCTCAATCCCCAGTAGGGGGTGTGCAGGAGGCAGCTGATCGATGTTTCTCTTTCATCAAAGTTTCTCTCTCTCTCTCTCATCCTTTCTCTTTCTAAAAATCAATAAAGACATATTTAAATATATAAGCTCAAGTCAGACCTTCAAACTGTGAGATGTCTGTGTGAGCCATATGCCTGTTCTTCTAAGACAGTGATTCTCAACCTTCCTAATGCCGCGACCCTTTAATACAGTTCCTCATGTTGTGGTGACCTCCAACCATAAAATTATTGTCGTTGCTACTTCATAACTGTAATGTGCTACTGTTATGAATCGTAATGTAAATATTTGATATGCAGGATGTATTTAGGCGACCCCTGTGAAAGGGTCATTCGACCCCCAAAGGGGTCGCGACCCATAGGTTGAGAACCGCTGCTCTAAGAATTTCTTAAGGGTCTGGAGAAACTTCAATGTCAGATTTCTAACACTCCCCAGTGAATGGCAGCAGCAAGGGAATTCTTAAGTGTTCTGCCTGGAAGAGACAGAATCAGAGAGGCTCATAACTAAGTACCATCCCTTTCCCCTGATGCCAATCCCTGGATTTTTTTTTTTTTTGAAGGGGGGGTCTAGAAATTTGTTAATGAGAAGAGCTCCTAACAGACCATTTCCTAAGTCCAGAGGAAGGGAAAGCATCAGTATTCTTAAGAGAGTTAAGATAATTATTCTGTGAGGAGAAAGCACATTTTGGAAAGTCTCTCTTTGGCTCACATAGACATGCTTCCATCCTGAGTCTAAACCAGAATAGTCTTTGAAATTCTAAAACCATCACATTTTATCTCTGTCCCATTGAGGCACAGAAAAAAATCACATGAGCAAAATAATAATGATCCAAATATTAATAGCCTGAAAGTGTCCATTAGTTCTGAGGGTCGGATTTATAGAACCAGTGGTAGGGAGTACCAAACATTCAGGTTTCTGACCCAAAAGGAACCAGATGCTGCCCCAGCCAGATTAACCCTCCAAACCAACGGGCACCTTGGAAATTCCTTCTAGGGTCTGATGTGAGGTGCCTCCTCAGCGCAGTAGGCAGCGTGTCAGTCTCATAATCTAGGGTCTGATGTGGACTCAGGAGGTGTGTGGCCATCCCCATCCATCTCGCTCTCAGTGTGTGTCCAGCACAGACTTCCACGTGGGTCTCTGCTTTCCAGTGAGGCTCACCAGGCAGCCACTTCCTGCTGGACAGTCAACACGCAGCTCGTATGTGTCTCCCCAAAGAGGCCCCATTAGTCAGCTGTTTCGTTTTCAAGATAGGAATCCCGGAGGAGTGAAGAGGTCAGGACAAGATCTTTATTACACGATGGAATTTGGGAGGGGGCAGAAGGCTTTTGTGGGAGGCTCTGTGCTGAGAGAAAGTCCCAAGGTGCTGGGCTGAAGTAATGGACCATGTTCACTAATCCCCGGAAATCTCCTCCCTTCAATTTTATATGGAAATGACTAAGGTAAAGATAGTTGGACGGATAACAGGTTGATGGCCAAACACCATTTGGCATTGGAAGACTCAGGTTTTATCCCAGGTGTTGGAGGAGGTAATTCAAGAGTCAGCCTTCAGAGAATATTCGATTTCCCAAAATCTGCTAGAAGAAGGAGCCTCATTTATGAGGCATAAAGCTGATTTGTCCCACAGCAAGGTTAGCTAAACAAAAAAGTGGCTCCTCTGTGATAAAGGCCAAGTGTTGTGAAACAAACACGAAGTGCCAGAAGTGCAAGGATCAGGATCAGGTTTGGGGCTGGGGATCCTTCCTGTTGGGCTACTGGGGTCAAGTTCAAAGGGTAGTTCAGTTCCTCTGTGCATGCAGCACTGACAACATAGGCTGCAGGGATGTGCAAGGGGTGTGGAAACCTTGCCTTGACCTAAATCTACGTGTTCCTTCCTCCTTCTACAATGTTTCCTGAGCACCTGCTATGCATCCAGACTGTGTCAAGTACTAAGCTTTGGGGAGAACCAAACAGGAAATGATCTCGGGTCTACTGGAGAAGATAGGCATTGTAGAGATAATGCCACCTCTGCTGTCTAGATAATCAGGGTGCTGGAAATTCCACTCCCTGGAAGCCTTTCCCTTAGGCACTCTCTGTCTTCACAAGGAAGCTGGATGGGAGAGCCCTAGGCAGGCTCTTGCCACCCCAGGCTTCAGGCCAGGATGGGGTGCTGGGGTGCAGGATAAAGCTAGGACTTTGGAGTAGAGCTACTTCACCTGCTCTCAAGTCAGGTTCCTCACCTATAAAAGAGACCTACTATGAATACCCATACTGTAAAAGTGCTGGGAGAATCAAATGAGATTCTTGGCAAAGTGCTGGGTGGCATTCACTCCTTCCTTTCAGAAGGCTCCCTGAGCATGTGCGTGTGACAGGCACTTGGGGAACATCAATGGGCAAGACAGACCCAGCACCCTGTTCTCATAGCATCATGCTTCCGATGGATGAGACAACAAACAATTTACTTCCTTGTGATGTTTATCTAATATGTTACAAGATGAAAAACTCTACCACTAAAAGGAAAGCAGTAGCTAAGATGCTGGCTAGTCAGGGTTGGGAGCACCTTTAAATCTGATGGTCACAGTAGGTGTCACTGAAAAGTGGTGTCTGAGCAAGGACATGAAGGAGGTGTGAAGTGAGCCAATGTAGAAATCTGGGTTACAGTGCCCAGGCAGAGGGGGCAGAAACAGCAGACCTCGTCAGAGAGCAGCAGGTTGTCAGAAGGCACGAGGGCGGGCGGTGGAGAACAGTCCCAATGAGCAGACACCATCAGGCCAGGTCTGTGCGCCTCTCTAGGGACCTGAGCCTAACCTCAGCATAAAGTGGGGAGACATCCTGCAGGGGGTTGCAGGGAAGTGGGCACAGCTTAGCGGATGAGATAGTGAACTTCAGGGGCAGTTTCTGGCTGCCGGAGGCGCCGAGCCCCTCTTAGAAGAGAAAGACCTGCATTTACTTGGCCAGACCAGTTCCCCGTCCTGGGTCCCTCACAGACAGCCTGCTGGGAGCTTCTCATCAAATCATCTGCGGGGGGAGGTTAATGAAGGGAGCACGTGAGGTAAGGAAATAATGCGAGGCTGCTTACGAGAAAAACGAGTCACAGATACACACAACAAACTGGTGGGCACCAGGAGGAAAGAGGGGTGGGGAGGGCTAAGCCAGTAAATAGGGTCAAATGCATGGGGTCAAACGTATGGTGACAGACAGAAACTGGACTACTGGTGGTTAGCATGCAGTCCTGTATATAGACATCCTATATAATAAAAGCCTAATATGCTAAGTGTCCGGTGGTCCAGTTAACCATTTAAACAATCAAAGCATAATATGATAATGATATGCTAAGGCCACTCAACTGCTCACTATGACTTGCACTGACCACCAGGGGCAGTCAGTCAACTGGTCGACCAGTCGCTATGACATGCACTGACCACCAGGGGGAAGATGCTCCAACCCATAAGTGAGTTTGCTGCTAGGGTCCAGCGATCCAGACAGAGAGAGACAGGCCAACACACCCTGGAGCCCTCCCATGGCCCCACCCTGGCTGGCCAACCTCCTGCGTCTCTCCCTGGACCCAATCATGCACTGGTGGGGTCCCTCAGCCTGAACTTCACCCTCTTGCAATCCAGGACCCCTCGGGGGATGACAGAGAGCCGGTGTCAGTCTGATTCCACAGAACAGGCCGAGGGGCCCCACTGGTGCACAAATTTGTGCACCAGGCCTCTAGTAGAATTATAATGTTATACACCTGAAACTTACATGTTATTAACCAATGTTACCTCAATGAAAAATAAATATATAAAGCTAACCACATAATAAACAAACAAATAAATAAATATATGCTCAGGGAAATAAAAAGGATTGAGCACTTCCAAACCCACTCAACCAGCCACCTGTGTTCCCAAACCTGCGGCACCCAGACCCCATGCTCTTGTTTCACAGCCGGCAGGCTGCCTGAGGGGGATGTGCAGATGCATCCACCAAGCCTGGCCCAGGATCCGCAGGCCACAGTCTCTTCCCCATCACTGACATCCACTGAGCACCTGCTGTCCCCAAGGACTTGCTAGACTCTGGGCACTACTCATCTGCCCCCCGCAACAACCCTGGAGGGCAGCACAGCTCTTGTCCCCACCCCACCTCATTCCCGAGATGAGGAAAGGAAGTGCAAGGAGATCCAATCACTTGCCCAAAGTCACACAGCTCAGAAATGGTCAGGTCTGGACCCGGTCCAGGCAGTCAGAGCCTTGGCCGCCACTCTAGTTAAGGGATGCTAATATAAAAGCAACACTACTTTTCAATCTCCATTTTGCATTTCACTAATACAGGTTGGCTGCTCCTCTGAACTGAGAAACACTAGCTCTTACGTATCATTAATTAACGATATTGAATGGGCGAACAGATCTCAGCACATTTTGATAGGTGCTATAAGTGTAGGTATAAAGGACACTGCATACATATTTATTCATTAAACAGGTAAAGGCAAGGCCTAGAAATGATTTAAAATGCAGCTGAATAATCTTCTTATAAGTCATCCGAGACACCGCATAAGCGGAATCCTGATTCAGGGATAAGAAAAGTACTTTCTATTTTCCGCATCTGAAAATATATTGCTATATTTTGAATTCAGCCCATACAACTACATTTTAACTGTAACGTTAAATAAAAGTTTTAGCAATGCCAGTGGTTGGCCATCATGATGACAATGTTGATGGCACAGCATTGCGTGCTGCCACTTTGGGGCCAGCACTGAGCTTGGTAGTACATCCTCTTTTGTTCTGAACAAAAACTGCAAGGTGTGTGTAATGAGCCCCCATCACAAGCAGGGGGACAGATTTGTCAGCATCCAGACTCCACCCTCTTCCCAGTAGGCAGCGTGCCTCCCTGCCCCGCCGATTCCCCAAGAGCCCTACTCTTAGTCCAGGAGAAATAAAACCCAGGAAATAAGAACCGGACCTGGGACTCATTTCCCATTAGCCTGCAAACAGTGCTGAACTCACTCAGCAAGCTTCCGGCTATGGCCAGGCCTCAGCCCCAGATCCCCCAGCTCTGTGAGGCTGGGCTGGACTCTGCAACCCACTTCTGCCTTGCCCGCTGCTCTGGCCAGGCTCTTCCCACAGGGTCATGAGAAGGAGGCTGCAGGGATGGAGGAGGGAGAAGGGACTTGCTCCCTCTACCTCACTGCCGCTGGCCTCTTGTTCCCAGCCCATCAGCCCAGCCAGGCAACTTGCCCCAGCAGGGAGAGTTCATCCCAGCAGCACCGAATGAATCCACTTTGCAGTTTTTCCAACACTCATCCCTTTTAGAGGCTCCAGTATCCCTCCTCAAAGGCCTGGGTCCCAGCGCCACAGCACCCTGCCCTGCGCTCAGAGACCCCAATGCTTCTCAACCAGGGCACCCTCCTCAGAGGTCTGGGTCCCAGCCCCCCAAGTCCTCTCCTCTCAGCCTCTGAACTTTAACAACCTCTTCCCCTCTCTGCCCCTCTCCTGCCCTCCTCCTGGACCAGCCACAGGGGTGGTGGCTGTTTCCTGAAGTCACTTCTTCTGTGTCACCCTAGACTTCTTTTTGCCCTTTCTGGTTAACATTAAGTTCTCTCATTAAAATAACTGGTGGGGCCCTGTGGGCATGCTTCAGTGTTAGAGCATCAAACTATGAATAAGGAGGTCACGGTTCAATTCCCAGTCAGAACACATGCCCGATTGCAGGCCCAATCCCCAGTGTGGGGCATATAGGAGGCAGTTTATCAATGATTTTCTCTCATCGTTGATGTTTCTATCTCTCTCTCCCTCTCCCATCCTCTGAAATCAATACAATATTTTTAAAAAATAAAATAACTGGTGGGTTTTTGCCCTGCCTGGACCCTGCCTGCACCAGTGGTGACATCACTGTCCCCAGTGGCATTCCCCAGAGCCCCTCAGCTGAGATGAATAGTCGTCACCCACAAGTCCATGGTGAGCATGAAAACCCTCATGACTCACAAAGTGTGGTCCTGGAGCCTCCTATCACAATGCCGATTCCGGGGCACATCTGCAGAGCAGGGAATTCAGGAAACACTATTTACCAGTCCCCCGTCCCCTCCCCCCACCTGACCGCCAGACCCTCAGTTTGAGACCACAGGTGTGGAGACAGTCCCACGTGGCAAAGGAGCAAAGCCCCCAGCTCAGAGCTGTGGGATCAATGACAATGTCCCTGAGCCGGAATTCCATGCTCTGCAAGAAGAAAACGGTGACAGGAGTGTCCCCCTGGACAGCACTAACAATGAAATGAGAGAAAGCAAGTGAAGTGTTTGGCTCTGCACCTACCTAGCATGGGGCTGGGTTTGGGGGGACTTCCCTGCAGAGTGGCTTTGATATCCATCTCCTGGAGGGCAGCAGGGGGCACGCGGGAATGTGTACTGTCCCTACGTGCTTTCTGGGGGTGGGGATGAGACCCACGCCGCTGTCGCGGGAGGTGCCCAGGGCTGTCGGAGCCCGACAAGAGCTGATTTCTCGGTGGCTGGCAGCAGCCACGCACCAGTGGGCCCCGCGCCTGACTTGTCTCCTCATGTTCTCGCCTGAGTCACAGGATGTCTTATCCCTGCAGAAGTAATTAAAGATACGCTGGGAGACAGCGAACCATTGCAACTCTCCCTTCAGCGGCGAGGGGGGCCTGGGTGAGCTCTCACACTATGACAGAAACGCCTTTTTCTGTCACACTGCTGACTGACCACGAGAGATGAATGTCCCTGTCATTTTCCTAAGACAGCTTTAGGATTTCTCACCCTGGAAAAAATACAGCAATGACACAAACTCACCCCAAACTTTCAGACCCAAATGCCACTTCAGTCAGGGAGCGAGAGACAGAGATGTGTCACCACCCAACTGAGCCGGGAAGGAAAGCAGCAGAAAGAACCAGGACCACCTGGGAGCAGTCACAGGAAGTTAAAGAAACACGCCCCCTAGTCCCCACCCACTGAAATCAATTATGATGAAGAGTGTCGATACTCAAACTACATACACAGCTCAGGCCCATGCCTGGTAGCCTGACCCCCATGCAGCAGTCAGAGAACTGAAAACAATCAGCTCAGGCCTCTCCCTGATCAAGAACCTTCCGTGGCTCCCACTACCCTTGGATCGCAATCCCAGCTCCTTACTGTGTCCATTAAAGGCCAGAGGAGCTGGCCCCTGGCTGTCCTGCCAACCTCTCCCATGACACTCCCACCCAGCCACTTGCTCTTCCTCCAGTTCCTCACACGCCCACCTTCTCCTCGGGCCTCTGAAAGTGCTATTTCCTCTTCCCCTTGGCCCAACTCTTTCACTTACCTGCTCACCCCCTCAGAGGAGCTTCCCTTGTGCCCCATTCTCAGTCTCTGGCCCTTGCTGTCTCCTTCAGGAGGTTTACCATGATTTCTAATTCATTAGTCCTTTCACTTGTTATCTGTGATCTGACTGACTTATTTCACTTAGCATAATACCCTCTAGGTCCATCCATGCTCTCACAGATAGTAAGATTTCATTCTTCTTTCATTGTGTAAATGTGCCACAACTTTTTTATCCACTCATCTACTGATGGGCACTTGGGGTGCTTCCATATCTTGGCTATTATAAATAACACTACAATGAGCATAGGGGAGCATATATTCTTTTGAATTAGTGTTTGGGGTTTCTTTGAATATATACCCAGAAGTGAAATCACTGGGTCATAAGGCAGTTCTATTTTTAATTTTTTGAGAAACCTCCATACTGTTTTTTATAGTGGCTGCACCAATTTGCATTCCTGAAACCAACAGTACAAAAGGGTTCCCTTTTCTCCACATCTTCACCAGCACTTGTTGTTTGTTGATTCATTGATGACAGCTGCTGGGGTCCAACCCCAGCAGGTCCAGGGGTCCCCAAAGGTGTGGACGGAGTCGGCGAAGAAGGAATGACACGGAGACAGCGTTCAGTTGATCAGCAGCCTTGCCAGGATCTCTAGCCACAATCTCCAGCCAAG
>NW_006284347.1:1538869-1539954 GCF_000327345.1 Myotis davidii | reverse complement strand
TATATGCCAGGTCCCTTGAAACAGCAAGGATGGACCGGCTCCCGGCAGACAGCCAGTCTAGCAGGTGTGTGGTGACAGAGAAAGACAAATACTGTATGATTTCACTTATATGTGGAATCCAAAAAAACAAAATAAACAAATACACAAAGTGAAAACAGACTCATAGTTACAGAGAACAGACCAATAGCTGCTGGGGGGAAGAGGGTTGGAGAACTGGGTGAAGAAGGTGACGGGATTAAGAAGTCTGAATTGGCAGTTACCAAATAGTCATGGGATGTAAAGTTCAGCTAAGGGAATACAGTGCTGCCCATGTCTCTCATCACAGACCCACATGGAGGGGGTCAGCACAGGGCCATCTGACAGGCACAGAGGGCCCTGGTGTAACGCAAAGCAAAATAAGAGTCATGAACCCATGAGCAGGCCCATTCTGGCCCCACCGAGATAGGGGTTCCCAGGGCTCCATATTATTTGTATGGGGTGGGGCGGACTCTGCTTTCCTGGGTCTGGGAAAAGAGGGAGTTGGATTCTCTCCAGGGTGTCCCCTGTTGGCCCAGTGACCTGAAAGCCGTGACACTCTGCCATGTGCCATGTCACATAAACAGTGCTCCCGGGGCAGTTAGGGAGAGCATTTATGAAGATGCCACCTTCTAGGCACTGGAGGCAGCCCCAGGCTGGGTGCCACTGCTTGCTTTCCTTCTGAGTAGCCCCATCACCGTGCACTGTACCCCAGCTCCGAGGGCAGTGCTGAAGGAGGAGAGGGACAGAAAGGACTCAAAAAGCTGAAAGAATGGCTCCACAGATGGAGGAGACATACCATAGCATAAAGAGAAGTATCTGCCATCAAGGCTCCACCCGCCACCATTTAATATGTGGCCAGTATAGTTATTCAAGTAGAGAAATGCCAGGAGCCAGTCCATCCTTGCTGTTTCAAGGGACCTGGCATATATGGCATACTGTTCTTATTATGTTTGCTCACCTTCTTGGCGCTGTGTTTTAACCAAGGTCACCTCTCTGAGAAAGGTTGTTTCCCCAGGTAGGGATTTTCCCCTGAAGTTAGGGAGGGAATAAAACCCCTTCACTAAGTG
>NW_006284347.1:1537576-1538449 GCF_000327345.1 Myotis davidii | reverse complement strand
CACAGAACTTAGAAGACAGAACCTACACAGAACCTAGAGACAGAAGAACTTCGCTGGAGAGAACATGGCAAAAGATCCTGGACAGAACCTGGCTACGGAACTTGGTTGGAGAACCTAGACAGAACCTGGCTGAAGAACCCGGCTACAGAACCTGGCGACCGAACCTGGCTGGAGAACCTAAACCGAACCTGGCTGGAGAACCTAGCAAGAGAACATGGCTACAGAACCTGGCTGGAGAACCTAGCAAGAGAACATGGACACAGAACCTGGCTGGAGATCCTAACCAGAACTTCACTAGAGACCCTGAACAGAACTTGGCTGGAGATTGTGGCTAGAGATCCTGGCAAGGCTGCTGATCAACTGAACGCTGTCTCCATGTCATTCCTTCTTCACCGACTCCGTCCACACCTATTGGGGACCCCTGGACCTGCTGGGGTTGGACCCCGGCAGAGAAAAACTATGGGAATGTGGGGAGATACTGCCCCCACCGTTTTGAATTCAGCCAATGCACTCAATTCCGAGGTCATCTCAGTGACTTCCAACAACACCCTGTTGATGCCTTCAGATCAGGGGTTGGCCAACATATTCTTAAAGGGCCAGATAGTAAATATTTCAGGCTTTGTGGGCCACAGGGGCTTGGTCACAAATCTTCAACAATAGACAACATGTAAACAATGGGGATGGCTGTGTTACAAGAATATTTTATTTATGGACAGTCAACTTTGTATTTCATATACCTCTCACATTAATATTGAAATATTATTTTCCTTGAGGTTCTTTTATTTTTACCATTTAAAAGTGTGAAAAACTATTGATTCATAGCTCATAGGCCACACAAAGTAGGCAATGGATCAGATTTGGCCTAGTGTGCAA
>NW_006284347.1:1489410-1537539 GCF_000327345.1 Myotis davidii | reverse complement strand
TATAATGATTACGAGAGAGAGAGAGAGAGAGAGAGAGAGAGAGAGAGAGATGGACCAGCTGCCTCCAGTGTGCCCCCTACTGAGGATCAAGCCCACAACCCAGGCATGTGGCCTAAAATCGAACCAGCAACCTTTGGTGCTCAGGACGACACCCAGCCAACCAAGCTACATCAGCTAGGGCCTTCCTCACCATTTCTTACTATCCATTCTACCTGGCACATCAGGGGAAGTAATGATAAATAACTGCATGAGCTTTTTTTATTATTATTACATTTCACTTGGAAGAACAACTACATAGATGGCAGGTATAACTGTTTTCCTAATTTAAATGTAGGCACCTTTATTTCTTGAACAGATCCTGGAATGAGTCCCTTTCATGTTGAGAAGTGCATATTTTATTCCAAGTGTACAAGAGCTGCTATTAAGCCCCAAACCAATGGATATCAGGCAAAGGTAAATGGCACCCAATAAATGAATAAATAGCTCCTCATTTCTGCACTCAGAAATACAATGCTGGCAAGGGACACATTGCATCAGCAGTTGCTGCTTCATGGATTCAGAGTTAAATTACCAGCAATGAATTGCTTCTTCCCACTCATTCTAAAATGATTTACTAATCAGTTGCCGTACACAAAGCCCTGGTTAGGTGGTAGATAGCCACAAGAGCTCCTCTGGCCTGCTCCCTACTTCCTCCCCTTCTCCCTGTCTGGGAACCTAGCTACCACACTGTAAAGAAGCCCAGGCTACTATATTGAGGAGAGAAAGTTCACAGCTGGTCCTGGAGAGTTAGGCACCACGTGCTGAACACAATGGAGGCAGCACAGACATGGTCCCAGATGAACTAGAGACTGAACTTGGCACCATGCAAAGCCGACTAGCCATGCAGTTAATGCACAGAATTGCAAGAAATAATAAATTGCTATTTTAAGCCATTAGGTTTTGGATGTATAGTATTGCTAGGTAAGTAATTGTCTTCCCTTTCTCCCTTGTCCTTGCTTCTTTTGCTGCATAATGTTACCCAAAAAGTAATGGCTTAAATGAACACACATTTGATATCTCAGTGTCTTTGGGTCCGGAGTCTGGACGCAGCTTATCTGGGTCCTCTGGTCCTGCCTCACAAAGTTGCAGTCCAGGTCTGACTGGGCTGTTTCCATCTGGAGGTCTGACTAAGGAAGACGCTCCCTGCAAGCTCATTCATTGTCAGCAGGAGACATCTCCTTGTGGCTGTAAGAGTGAGGGCCCCACTCTTTGTGACTGTTGCCTGGAGGATGCCCCAGGTCCCAGAGGCTGCCCTCAGGTCCTTGTCACAGGGTTTCTCCAAATAGCCACTCACTTCATCAAACTGGCAAAAAGAGTGTCTCTGCCCACTAGGGAGTGTCCAGGCCCTCTTTAAGGGTTTGCAATTAAATAAGCCCACCCTCAATGAAACCCCTCTGATTACATCAAAATCTACTGACTTGAGGCCTGATTACACCTGCGACACCCTCACCTTTACCATACTTTATTGGTCAGAAGCCAATTACAGGTGTCACTCACGATCAAGGTGAGGAGATTATACAGCATGTAAACACCAGGGACAGAGTCTCAGTACTATGCTAGGTGGCCAGGCCACGCTTCTCAGTGGGGCTGGGATACTAGGACTGTTCAGAGACACAAAACCTGTCCTCAAGGACTCACCAAGCCAGTGAGGATGAAAAACAGGCCCGAAACAATGTAGTCCTGGCCATGAGGCTATACTCCTTCGAACAATTCTGAGTGAGTCTGAAGTTTAGGGTTCAGGCAATAGAAGATGGCCTCCAGCTGGAGCAGAAAGGGGCGAGCTCAGGGCAGGCCCAAGAGAAAGGAATAAGTCCTTCAAGGCTGGCGATGCAAGCCCCACCTGTGAAGCAGCAAGTGCCTGCTGACCAGCACCGCATCCCTATGGGCATGTAAAGCATATGGGTGAAGTGGGCTCAGAGGAATTGACGGAGCGGTGAGTGTCTTGGCCAAACAGGGCATGCCCACTTCTCAGCTCCAGTCAGTTTTTTTTCTTTGAGTGTGTGTGTGTGTGTGTGTGTGTGTGTGTGTGTTTGTCATAGGAGAATGTTGGCTCCCAAGTGCCAAGTGTATCCATTTATGAGAAAAACTAAAACTTAAAAATTGTATATACTACAGCCAGATTTTTAAATGATGATCAGGAACTGGCAATATTTTAGCAAAGTATGGGCCAAGGAACATATACCTGGGCACTGGCTCTGACTGAGGGAACAGGTCCTTGTAAAGGTTGACAGAGGGGAGCAAAAGTGGCAGAGCCCACAGAGTAACCACACCCATTCCCTGGACTCTATGGCAGTAGTTCCCCATGGGTACTGCTCCACCCAAAGCCAAGGCATCCCCAGGGAACTCATTAGGAATGCTCACTCTCAGGCCCTGGGGGCCCCACTGAATCAGAATCACTGGAGATGGGTAAGCAGGGGTTGTGGGAAGGAGCCCCCAGGAGGTTCTGCTACTCGCTGTCTCAAGTTTGAGAAAGACTCTCTCATGGGCATCAGACTCTAGCCTTAAGGTCATTTTTCTTCTTCCTGAATCCATTTCCTGTTTCTGTCATCTGGAAGCTTACCAATCACCTCAGGACACAACCCTCTGCTAATCCTATATAATAAAAGGCTAATATGCTAATGGTTTGAACAGCAGAACAACCTAAAAACCAGTCGCTATGACATGTGCTAACCACCAGGGGGCACGTGCGGAACATGGCAGGCATTGGTAGCAGGCAAAGAGCACAGGATATGGCGGGTGTTGGCCACAGCAGGATGGTGGAGCAGGTGAGCGGGGGCGCCAGACCAAGATGAGGCGCCGGTCACTGTCATCGGAGCGAGCCTCTGGTGGTTACTGAAAATTTGCTTGGCGCCATCAGCTGGTGTGAGCAGTGGCTGCCAGCCTGATTGCCCCTGAGGGCTTCTCCACCTCTCCCTGCTCCTGAGGGGCAATCAGGGCAGCAGCCACTGCTCGTACCCGCTGATGGTGCTGGCCCCACTCGCACCCACTGCTGGTGCCGGTCCCAATCACTTGGCGCCGTTAGCCGAGTGATTGGGGTAAGGGGAGCCAGTGCCATCAGCACATGGGAGCTGCAGCAGTGGGAGTGTGGCTGCCAGCAGACAGGGAACCGGGGGCCAAGCAGGGATGGGGAAGATGGGCTGAGACCCGACCCTGTGCCCACCGCAGCCTTGCGGCCCACAGTTCCTTTCAAGGTGCACGAATTCGTACATTGGGCCCCTAGTGTTCAAAATAACAGAGATAGATGACTGTGTAGACATTACCCATCATCTCACTTTAACACAGGGTGCAACTACATAGGGTGTTATATACATTTATTACCTGCATCTTCACGGAGAAGCCATGGAGAAGAGCTATATGTGTATATGCATGTGTATGTGTATGTTATGGAACTCTCCAGAATGGAGCAGAAAGGAAAGGTGTCCTGCTATGAATTTTTAATCATAGAAAAAGACCCTCTTGCTACAGAAGGAAATCTGCTTCTGCTTGATAGTACTTTCTAAGTAGATGAAATTGTTTTTGAGCAACGTTGAAATTTCCAGGACCCTGGTTCCAATCAATCCTAGGAAGCACCTGGCCTAAAGTCAATATTGTTCCTTTGGAAAGATATGTTAAAATTTGTGTTTTGTCTGAAGAATTATGACCGTGCAGCCCTCATCCTCTGCCTCTCTCTGCAAGCAATGCCATGATGTTACATAGGATATTCCGGCAACTGCTCTCCATCAAGTATCACCCAGCAGGAGGGATTCATGTGATTCTGCGCATGAGACTCATATGACCACACATTTGGTGGTGCTGGAGCTGCTTATTAAGAGGCCCCTTCACTTTCTTCTTTTACTTAAGATGGTCCTAAATTAGGCAAAATACCCTTCAACCTGCTGTGAGATGTCATGGCATCCGTGAACCTCCTATTTGACTGCACCCACATTCACTGGTGCTGGGGCCTCCCTCCCGGCCCTGTCACTTAGCCGCCGTCAGGGTTGAACATTAGGTACCAGCCACGTGTCCAGCACTGTGCCATGTGCTGCAGGTGTACACATCCACCCAGCCTGTTCCTCCTTTCACGTCACATACATTTATCAGGAATGAACTCTGGTGTCTACCTGTCCCTGGAAATACAGCATCTGAGTCACCTTGTCCAACAGTGAACATCATCTGATTCAGGATTGGATTCTAAAGTCAGTGCTTATTGAGGAAGTTGTGTTCAGCCAAATTTATTCCTGGATTAGTTAGGCAGGTGCCGTGATATTCTCTTATTAAGCCCAGCACAGCTAGCTTTTCCTCTAGCCTCAGAAATGATGGCTGTTTCTAAGGGTAAGCCCCAGGGAAGGAGATGCTATCTGTCTAGGAACCAGATTGTACAAAGGTCTGTACCTTTAAAAATCAGACTCACACCTGGTGAGGTAAGATGCCAATGTTATCAGAGACACGTGCGGACCAAGAGTGAGCGAGGGAACATGGAGCGACATCTCACGCTCCCTCCAGGGTCCCTGCTCCCCAGATACGGCTGAGCACAGATGTCATTTGCCTTCTGTTTCTTTTTTGCCAAGTGTACATGATTAGTTCAATTCCCAGAAATTAAACATACAAAGCAGGATGGCCTTGTTCTGGGTGGTCTCACGCACCTATCGAGACTGTCAGAGCGGGGCTGTCGGCACAGGGGGTAGGAGAGCACTTTGTGATGCCCCCAGGTTAGTGCCCTCTCCCAGTGACTTCATTTCCCTGCTGAAATGCCACCCTTTAGGTAAGACAGTGATCCCCTGCTGCCAATCTGCTGATTGGTGCCCACTTGAGGAACTTACTGAAACACAGATTCCTGGGCCATGACCTCAAGAGAGTTTGATTCAGTAGGTGTAGAGGGGGTTTGCGTATTTATAACTTAAGAGTTCTCCCCAGCGAATTCAAAATGACTACTAGCTTGAGGAACCTCTGGGTTAAGGCACTCAAAAGGCACCAAAAATATTAATATCCATCACTGAAACCCAAGCACCTGGTTCAACAGATAAATAGATGTCAACCTGGAGAGCAAAGAAGTTATTAGAATAGAGAACATACTCGGACACGCATGGGGAACAGCGGGAACAGCACTGGGGGAGGGAGGAATGGCGAGAAGCTTCTGGGTGGTCATGAGGGCTCGACAAAGAGCTATAGCAACAAAGAACCAGACAGGAGATGCCGCAGGGCCGCTGGGGCTGACCTCACCATCCATGGATGCAGACCCACCAAGCAACTCTGGCTCGTGGAGAACAAGGAGAAGAACTGCCCCAGTGGACAAAGCATACGTCACAGCGGATCTTTCCATTGAACATGCCTTTACTGGGCTCTTCTCTCCTCCAAACACATTTCATTTTGGGAACAAGGAAAGCCATAGTTCTGTTGTGGTGAACCAACAAACACAAGGCTGAGAAACCAGAGGCCATTATGCGATTAAATCTACATGGGGCACTTATCTGTGGACGATCTGGAGGTTTCCACACAGCAGAGCTTCTGCATGGACTGCACTTCGTGGCCGGCTCAGCATCCACTTACCTTCCGCTCTGGCCAGTTGTATTTGGCAAAGATCGTGTCGTAGGTGTCCACCGCCCCATCGGTGATGAGCATGATGGCCTGGCTGCAGATGCTGCCTTGTCCCGTGTGGTTGAACTGCAGAAAGAAGTACGTGCAGAATAAAACAACTCATCAGAGAGCGAGACTTCAGGGGCAAGAGGCCGTGGGCTTAGGGAGCCTCTCAGAAGGAGAGCGCACGGGCACCACCAACACAGAACCTGCTCAACAAGGCCTTCCCACGCGGGGATCACGCTCTGACAACTTGGAGTGACATACAGACCACAGAAGGGATTTCTGAAAGCCAGGTATAAGGTGGGAAGTGAGATGTGAACACATCTAATCTCTCTCACCTCCTGGTGTGGACAGTCTCAGAACACAAGCCCGGAGGAGTTGGCACGGCCTGTCAGGGACACATTATATGGGCGGCAGACTGTGTGCCAGGCAACATCTCTTTCAAAATCTGAGTCTGGTTTGAATGGGTCTAATGGGTACAAGCTGTTCTATACAATAAGATCAAGGAGGTTTTGGACATATAGAGAATAAAGTCAGGATCACAACAATTCAGATTAGAAGCTTAAGCACCCTTGGTTTAGGGTTTGTTTTCAACATATAGCTGAAAGCTTGTAACATTTTGTACTAATTTATGCACGTTAGCATGTGTAGCATGCTGAAATTCCAAGATTGTGCCACTGGTGTGCAGAGTCCTACATGTCCTCAGCTTTCAGCTTTACATAACATTGAAGAGTCCCAGCCTCAGTGAGAGGTAGGGTGGGGGCCAGACTGGGCTTGTTAGAGCTTCGTGTCCTTCCCTGAGTCAGGAGTGAAGACTTCCCTCAACGAATGGCATTCATGCTGCAATTCCAAGCAAAAACCCTACATTGATGTGACAACGCCAGGGCATGGGAACCACAAAAAGTCTTTAACCGTCAGATATCAAACTCCATCCACTATAAACTATAAAGTTTATTCATGTATTCTAAAATTATTTACTAAAAGCCCACACAGTACTGGCAATATAACAAACAAAAATTCCTTCCCTCGTGTAGTTTATATTCTATCTGGGGAGACATAGAAAAACAAAGTAAATAAGCAAATTATATTGTGTGTTTAGTGATGGTGATGCTAAGAGGGGTGAAGAAAACAGAGAAAAGGAATGGGATATGGGAAAGGGGTACCTTTAGAAAAAGTAGTCAGGGAAGACCTCACTGAGATGGTGACACTTGAGTAACTTCTGAAGGAAGTGAGGGAAAAATCCAGAGAGGGGAAAAAACAAACAAACAAACAAACAAAAACAGTGCGTACAGCCCGGCTGGTGTGGCTCAGTGGTTGAGTGTTGGCCCATGAACCAGGCAGGAGTCACAGTTTGATTCCTGGTGAGGGCACATGCCCAGGTTGCCGGCTTAATCCCCACTAGGAGGGGTGCAGGAGGACGTCAATCAATGATCCTCTCTCATCATTGATGTTTCTCTCTCTCTCCCTCTCCCTTTCTCTTTCTGAAATCAATAAAAACAGTACCAAAGAGCAAGTAAAACATTCAAGTTGAAGTTTATGCCCAGTCTCCATGCACTTAGAATTCTGATGTAAAGTTTGAAGTTGTAGTAACCTGATAGAAGACTATAATTGATGGATGGATGGATGGGTGGGTGGGTGGATGGATGCGTGGGTGAATGGAAGGAAGGAATGACTTGCCTTGTGGCCACATTGGGACAGAGCAAAGCCAACTGGAAACATGCATGGTATCACGGGACAGTGGAAAGTGCTCAACCCCATCCCAGCACCATGAGCTGTGTGCCTGGTGTGAGTTCTCACTTCAGAGTGTCCTTTTCTTCATTTATCTGATGGGACTACCATGTTTACCTGCTTGCTACACCACAGGTTAAATTTCATTATATGCTGGGCTATACATATATACTTAACCTTTACTAGCCTCTGAGGTAGGTATTATCATTATCCCCATTTTTCAAGGCAAGGAAACCGAAGCACAAAGACATTAGCTAACAAGGTCACACAGCTACTACCTGCCATAGCTGAGATTTGAACCCAGGCAGTCCAGCTCCAGAAGCCACTTCCAGATTCAGCACACTCTAGGGCCTCCCAATAAGATCCTTGAGCAGATAGGGGAACATGGTAGGACTCCACAAACATCCATTTCCTTCTCCTGTCTCCATCCTGTCCAGGGTTCCAGGGTCACTTGGCGTTACCAGGGCTACCACCCTGAGAGTGAGTGAGTGCTCCTTACATTTTGTGCACTAGACACTGACCTCACTTAAGTCCTGCCCCTGGCATCCACTCCTGCATCTCAGACTGGACAGGTGTCCTTGAATTAATGAGCAGACATGGCCCATGACACAAATGAGTAGGTAGAAATCCTGACAACTAAAGCCATCATACCACAAAGCTTCACATAACTACTATTCTACCATCTTTATCGACATAACAATATTCTAGAAAATTCTCGCTGAGAGAGATAAAAATTGCAAATAACTGTATGGCTTCTTCCAGGAACTTCCTGAAAGGCCCATCAACTCTTCAATAGAAAGAAAGCATCAAAGGACAATTCATACCTAAGACTCTTTGAACTCCCATCTCAAAATCCTCCCGTTGCTGCATCTACCAATCCTACACTATAATATTAGGATTCTTACCGGGTCTTAACCAAGCCTCTTCCTTCTCCTCCTCCCTAAAGGACACACCTTCAATCAGACTTCAATCAGTCTCAATAAAGGACTTTGTCTTTCCCATGTGAGACACCGCTTAGATCTTATGGTCAGAGTGCACTTGGTTCCTTACTGCAGGAAGGAAAACAGCCTTGTAGACTTGTCTTATCAACAGGTTGTTCTGGAGATACTTTGGGGAGCTTGCATCCAACACAGCCTTGAAGCCACTCAATAAACCCAGTGGCAGGCCACTGAATAAAGGTGATCTATGCTTCAAGTCACAGAGGCTGCAGAAAGGTGAAAAACAGGATAGCTTGGGGATGTTGTTCATGCAACTCATTTGAAAACATCCTGGAAAAACTCTCTCAAAGAAAAGGCAAGAAAGAGGGGGCGGGGGGAGTCGGAGAAATGAAGACATCTGAATAACACGGGCTAGAAGAAGGAATGCCCAGAGCTGTTTATTTAAAAACATCATTTTCCTCTCTGGCTGGATCCTTGGTATTCTCTGCAGCAATCTGCAGTTGGAGAATTTGGGAGAACGCAATTAAATTCAAATGCTTTGATGAGTACTATCTCTTCTCTTCATATTTGTCTAGAACTTTTTTTGTTGTTGAATAGCAAGAGTGATGAAAGTGTTTTCCATAATAATAACAGTGACAAGGGCCTGATGATGAACTACAATTAGCTCAGTGATTCATCAGTTAGCAGAGAAAATTTCAATGCATCCTGACATTTAAAGCATTTGGTTGTGATTAACAGTCTTTGAAATGTCACCGAATTTTATTTAATTGGCTAAGAAAAAAATTTTAAAGGTAATCACTGCAAAGATCATATTCATCGCCAAAAAGATAATTGCAGTTGTCACATGACAAGGTAGACGCTAACTACTGTAGCAAACTGGCTCTGTGTTCTTAACAGAATCTAAGGAAGGCAGCAGAGATCAACAGCCAGAAGGGTCTTACAAAGGTATTTGAATGCTCCTTTCAAAGCTGTTTGTATAGTAACTGCAAGCCTTTAAGCCATCTGAGCAAATACTGAAACTGAAAGGCAGGTAAATGCAAAACAGAATTAACTGCATTTGGTTATAGTTACCTCTGAGCTATTCTAAGTTCCAGCCACAGACACAATTTCAAGTGTGTGTGTGTGTGTGTGTGTGTGTGTGTGTGTGTGAGAGAGAGAGAGAGAGAGAGAGATGTGTGTTTGAGAAATAACTTTTTATTTCATATTTGCTTATAAAGGCAGGCATAATACACAGGAAGAGAAATACATCACATAAAGATCATATCAGTGAAGGGGAAAATAGCTAGAGCTTCATTTTCATGAGAGATTAACCATCTCTGTGTTTTTCAGTGTTTGACTATTGAAAAGCCCAATGGCAAGAGATAAAATGGAAATGCTTTTCTCTATGGAATAAATGTGCACTAAAAAAATATGGTGCCAACTGTCAACCAACCTCAAGTAGGGGCATTTTGTAACTTTTTTTGTTCCTTCTGTTTCTTACTTTCCGGATTTACATTTGGCCCATAACTTCTTCTGATTGGCCAGGCCCTAGAGGATTTTTCCAAGTGAAGGCAGAGCAGGTAGGTATGTGGAATGTTTCTCTGGTTCAAAAATACTTCTCTCACCAGGATTCAAGGGGGAAAATCCACTATGTGGTGAAATCTCTGGATTGTAGATGTGTTGGGAGGGCAATCTACCCCCCTGGAGTACCCCATGCCTAAAAGTGTGCTCCTTGGACTGTGACTTAGGCAAGATTCTAATCCTATGGGTATGACATGATATAAAGGGTTCCTGGGTCACTATGTTTGAATACTGGTGTAAACATATTTGAAAAGGTCGGTTCATTGCAGGACTTCCAGGCCTTTAACATGTCCAAGTGCACTGTGCATCTCCCCACCTTGACCACACCACCTGTGTGGGAGTATCTTGGAAGGTCAGCATTCAACTGGGAGTACAATGAGAAACACTGCTATAGAGGATTTGGAGAACAAAACTGGTAAGTGGAAGGGAAGGGAAGAGAAAAGGAGCCAGACAAGGAAAAGAAGAGAGGGGAAGATGAAAGTGATACTATTATAATTAAATAGTTATTAAAATAGGAAAGGAGCAAAGGGGAAGGCAGACATTAGAGCAGCAGGGGGCAAACTACGGCCCGCAAGCCGGATCAGGCCCGTTTGAAATGAATAAAACTCAAAAATAAAAAGACCGTACCCTTTTATGTAATGATGTTTACTTTGAATTTATATTAGTTCACACAAACACTCCATCCATGCTTTTGTTCCTGCCCTCCGGTCCAGTTTAAGAACCCATTGTGGCCCTCCAGTCAAAAAGTTTGCCCACCCCTGCCTTAGAGGCACGTCATTTGGGCAGCTTCACCAGGAAGCTGCAATTTCACACTCCCCAGGGAACCACCAGCCCATTCCCTGCAGATTGCTGGGGGAGGGGACTGGACAAAGGGAAGGGTAGGTGCGTGCACAGTGAGTGGGGCTGACGTCAGGAAGGTGCTTGTTGTCAGTCAATCCTGGGAACAGTGATCATTGACCAGAATGGACAGAGCCACTGAAGCCCCCGAAAATCTGGAGACACATAATCCTGCAGACAAAAGAGCTCATGCTCTTGACTTGCTCTTGGCTCTCTGGTCCCTTTGGCTCTGCTTCTGCCTACGTTCCCTCTATAGACAATGGACTGATGGATCGCAGTGAGAAACACTAACTAAACCAGCCCGGATTGGACTATGTCCTGACGGAACAGAAACTCTGGATACTGGCTTTGATTTTAGCTCTCCTGAAAGCAAAATGGGACTTCTTTTATAGTGTGACTGAGGGAAATGGGACCTTGGTAACGCAGGGGTTTGAATTCACAGGAATATTTTTATTTTTTACAATCTCTCATTCTTGCATGCTAGCCTCAGAAAATTCCTTTTCTCAGGATGTTGCAAGACACCTACTCCACTAACAACCAGTGGAGATGAGGACCTCTCCCGCCGATAACAAAGGGATAGTCCTGAGGCCTTGGGCAGAGCATAGGACCAAGGCATCAGCGGGGGGGAGGGGGGGGGCGGGGAGCTACTCCTAGAAACCACAGGCAGTCTGGCAGAGTTGAGGCAGCCTCGTGTCCCCGGTCACGGAGATGGCTCTGCTCACTGGGCCCAGCACGGCTGAGAGGGGACCAGGCACCGCTTCCCCATGCTGACTTCTCAGCCTCCGTCTACCAGGACCAACTTCATAGGCCTGTGATGTGCACAGCTGTTCAGGGCCATACACCTGGCTTAACACTGCTGTCATGCTCTTACACTTCTTCATAACTTTCCAACAAGAGGCCTGCCTTTCATTTGGTACCGGGCCTCACAAATCCTGAGGCCAGTGCTGGTCTATTCCTGTCCCCTTTTCACACGTGAGGAAAATAAGGGAAACTGAGCACAGCTTTCTCAAGGCTACAGAATCAGGCTTCTCAGCCCAGCCTGCTCCAGAGGCCACGCACATAACTACAGGCCGAGCCTTTCCAATTCTCACTCCTGCACCACCTCTGCCGAACAGCAAAAGAACAGAGGTTCACTGCAGGCAGGTTTCCAAACAGGGACTCCCCGGCTCAAACTAGCCTCCCCCTGCTGCAGATAGGAGGCTTTTGAGATTAAAAAAAAAGGGGGTGGGGGGGGACAATTTTCCAATCGTGCCAAGTCCTTTCCACATTAGCTCCTAGAAAGAGCCTGCTGAGAGGCAGAGCTCCGCATCTCCAAGCCCGGAGAAGGCATCCATCCAGGATTCAAGCCAGAACTTAAAGGTGTAGCTTGGTCCTTTGCTCAGGCCAGGTATGCTTCTAAGTTATTAATAAGGTGTTAACAGAAGTGCACTGTCCTAACCAATGAGGCCTGCATAAACGTTAATCATCCCTACCTGACAGCCCCTTGGGGTGACTGAGAGGGATGGCCTTGGGTTTAAACCAGTGGTTCTCAACCTTCTGGCCCTTTAAATACATTTCCTCATGTTGTGAACCAACCATAAAATTATTTTCGTTGCTACTTCATAACTGTAATGTTGCTACTGTTATGAATCGTAATGTAAATATCTGATATGCAGGATGGTCTTAGGGAACCCCTGTGAAAGGGTCGTTCGACCGCCAAAGGGGTCGCGACCCACAGGTTGAGAACCGCTGGTTTACATTGAAGAAGCTGGCGTGGCACCTTCCCTTCTTATTTGTCTCTCCTCTTCAGTTGTGGCATTGGTTCATTGCTGAGACCTAAATGGCCTTTGGGGACCAACAGCTGTATTGGTAAAAGGGAGTCTAGAATCAGGCCCCACCCTTGGTTTGAGAGGTCAGTGTAGCTGAGTAGGAACAAGTCAAGTTTGGGAATTGGGCATAACTGACCACCACAAAGGACCTGTGCAGTGTTGACTGGATCCTGCAACCTGGCCCAGCCGGCCCCACAAGCTGCCTGGAGGCTCAGCACAGTGAGGCCCTGAACCTCTGCAGGTCTCCCAGCTCCTGCAACACCTCTCCACGGCGGCCGCCCCATTTAGTGCCTGTTCACTCTCAGCTTCACCCCATGCCTTTTTCCTGAAAACCACATTTCCCAGTCTCCCCAGCAGTCTTGACAAAGTTCATCTGCAGGAGAATACTGGAGGACACCAGGGAGAAGCCAGGTTTCTGAGCGGTTTCTCCCTTCTCTCTGCTGTAAGGGTGTGGTGTCCTCTGGCAATGGCTGTGTCTTCTCCCCAGCACTAGCTTCCCCATGCCAGGCCTCTCCCTGGTGGTCCTGCCCCCTCTGGACGGCCACAGTGAGGAGGCTCTGATGTAGTCCCCCGCCCACTCCCCCGCCCCTCCTGTTGTCCCTCCTGCCCTAGAGAGGAGTGCCTCCTGCTGGCATTCTTCCGTGGATTGTGTCATTCCCTGCTTGGTCTCAGCTTTTCCATCCCGGTGCAACCGATTCTCAGAATTAAACTCCTGCTGATTGAAATACCAAGAGTGCTTTCTATTATTTTTACTTCTTAACATCTCAACTGCTGCCTCCCTGATCCAAGCCATTATTATCTGTCACCCAGATGATTTAACGGCCATCCTGCTATTGTCTCTGCCCACCTACAGTTGCTTCTAAACACAGCAGCCAGCCAAATGCTGCTGAAACCCAACGTGCCATTCTCTGCTCAGACCCCAATGACTTCATCCCAACCAGAGCGAGAGCCAAAATCCTCGCCAGGGTCTGCAACACTCCACATGACCCGGCTCCTGCTGCCCCGAGATCTCATTCCCTAGCACACTCTCTCTTCCTCACTTGTTCTTGTCTCCTCGCTGTATTGTACAAATGCCAAACACCCTGCCTCAGGGCCTTTGCATTTCTGTTCCTCTTGCTTGAAGCTTCTTGCTGGACATACGCACACGGCTGCCCCCTCACTTCCTTCAGGTCTCTCCTGCCACATCACCGCATCAGAGAGACCTTCCCTGGCCTCACGGTGTAAAGCAGCAACTGCCATCATGCTGACACCATGGTGCTATCCTTCTTCATAGGAAACGTACCTCATCTGTCTTTGCTCACTAGAACTGGGATCAGCAAACACCTTCTGTAAAGGCCAACATAGTAAGTATTTTAGGTTTTATGGGCCATGTGGTCCCTAGTGCAACTAACCAGCTCTACTGATGTAGTGCGTGAGGAGGCACAGACAATACACAAACAGGTGGGCATAGCTGCATTTCAATCACACGTGCAGGCTGGATGTGGCGAATGGGCCAAAATGTGCTGACCTTTGCCCTAACGTGCAAGGTAAATTAAGGCAAACAGTTGCCAATTCTGTTCCCTACCGTCTTGTCTGACATTATAAAGCACACAATACATATTATCTAAATAAATGATCCAGGAACTGCATTGATGAAGACAGTCATCATTTTCCCCACCACCCTCCCAGAGCAACGGGGACACAAAAGTCGCATGTGGTTCTACCTTCACACAGGGGGATTCAAGGAAAAGAATCGCCTGCCCAACACCAGCACATTGCCTGGGATGTTAGCAGGTGCTACTTGAAAACACCACTCTTTGTTCAAAGTGTGAGACACAGCTGATCACACAGAATTCTTCCCTGCAGTACTTACTGGAACCTGGGCTATGGTACTGATTATTGGGATCTCCAAGGGGCTGGCAGAGAGGGAAGGAGAGGTTTAGCACACCCTAAACCTCAGAACATCATCACATTCACGGGTCTACTCTATGAAGACATGGAGTTTCTCAGGTGAAAAGAAATCTGCGTTATAAGGTGTCTGGATATTTCTGAGTCCAGAAGCATGGCTGGTGGGTCCGACCAGACTGCACCACCAACTCTGCCCAGCAGGGGGCTGGTTTGGCCTCCCCACTGGACCTGATTCCCCAGACCTCACACAGGGCCAGCCACTTCACCCTCCCACCCTATGCCGTGGACACTGCTCAGTGACAGCCAGGCCTAATCAGAACGCTGGTCAACAACTAAAATGAATCCCATCTAGTCTGTTGGATGAGAGAAAGGCAAATCCAAGAGGAGCTTACATCGCTGAGAATGTTGAAGGCCTCGTTCAGAGCGATATCCAGCATCCCAATTCCTTTGGCAAAAAGTTTGTCCAGGTGCTCCCTGAAGTGCTGAAACAGAAAGCAGAAAACCCGTTAGTGTCTGTCCTATTATGAGAAATGCTCCACATGTTGCTGCTCCTAAAAAATGGGCAAAAGGGAGCCCAGCACCTGCCCAGGGGCATGTCGAGTGTGTGTGATGTCCACTGAACCAAAGTCCCTGGCCACAGAGACTAGGTGCCTGGCACTGCTTTCCAGCGGACCCATTCTGAAACCATTTATTTTCTATGGAAGGGGATTCTTCTCTTCCCAAAGGCGTCCACTCCCTGTCTGTTGGGAAAACAGATCAGAGAAGTCACCAGGAGGCAGGTGTGGGGGCTCATGGAAAACCTCTGCTGGCGATTTCCTGGTCTAGGATTGTGTTTTTTTTCTTTTTTCCCTTACCATGCCCTGGTACTCAACAATGCCCCAAGCATGCCATCAGCATTGAGATGGTGACACCCACTCATGGCACATCTGCCATAGGACCCTGAAACTGATCACAGAATCTGAGGTCATAGAGACGGGTCTTGAGTCATGGCTAGTGGTTCTAAGACGCTGTTCTGCCTGTGCCCCCTCAGGAAACACCAGGCCACTGCTCACGGGGATGGACTGCAAGCTTGCTGGCCAACGGAACCAGGGCTTCAGTGGGCTCCTCAAGGCCATTCAGCTTTAATGACACCCAGGCCAAACTTGAATCAAGGCTGGATTTAAAGTTCACCCCGGACTATTCACACACCCGCAAGCAAGACGTTCCCCAGCCCACCTGGCCCTCACAGCAACCGCACCCTCATGTTCAGAGCAGCTCTGGTTATCAAAGCCTGCTCCATGTTAGAGTCTTACATACCAGGTCACTGTGTCCTCAGAACAATCCTGTGAGGTTCCTCACCCCACCTGTCCAATGGGCAGACTGAGGCTCAGCACCATGCCCAAATCCACTCACCTCCTGGCTGCCAGGCCCAGGTTCCTCCCCAAATCAGCTCCACCCACTTCAATGCCCTCCTTCTTTCCGATATACACCTGCTGATTTTTTTTTATTTTTGTATTTTGTATGTCAGGTACTGGCCATGATCTTGGCATACACCTGGTCAGGCTGGCTATAGAATGAGAGAGATAACCAGCCCCATGCTCCCAGGGCAGTGACCAGAGGCTGCCTTGACAAGTTCATTCTGTTCACTGATGTCATTTCTGTCAACTGCATTTCATTGTGTGCTGTCACACAGGTCACGCAGTATTGTGTTTTTTTAATAAGACAGCAGCCCCGCTTAGTTTTCCTTTTAATCCATATGTAGCTGCGTGTCCTGTGGAGAAAGCGCTTCAGGCAACGGTTGCTTTCATTACTGGATACTTAGGGGTAAACTGCAACAACATGTCATGGAATTTGCTTTTGTAACGAGGTCAGTTGTGATTTTGTTTTTTCCTGGTACAAATCTGGTCCGTATATTAGATGGAAAAAATATTTCCTTAGGTTAAGGGTTTCCAAATGGTCTCACAGATGAAGAACTTTCTTTTTGCTTCTTTCTCTCCCATGTCCCTCAGACCCAAGCTGCCTTTGCTCCTCCTCCATACCCTAAACCCAATCAGCTTCATCCCCCAGGTCCTCCAGGCTGCATTAAACCCTCGGCCCAACTCTCCTTTTACACAAAACCCCATATTGCCTTCCAGGAAAACATCTCCCCTGATTGGCTTCCACCAGGAGCTGCCCTGTCCACCAAGGTAGCCATGAGCTACATGGAGGTACTTACATTAAATTCAATTAAAATTACCTAACATTAAAAACTCAGCTCCTCATTCTCCCAAGCCATATTTCAAGGGCTTGATAGCCCCATGTGGCTAGAAGCTGCTGCATGGGACAGTGAGGAAGAAAGTGCATGCCCACCATTGCATCGTTAGTTCTGTCAGACAGCGCTGGCCTGGACACAGCACCTCCTCCTCACCAAGCCATTGACCTACTGTCAGTCAGAGGAAACCCTAAGGCTTGTAGCCAGTGGATACGTGTGATTTTCGCTTGTCCAGCATCTATTCCCCTTCTGATTTTCCTTCTCCCCCACCGCTCATAATGTATGTGGTGAAGGTATGGCTAACACCTTCCTCCCTCTTTCCCAGATCAAGGGGACGTGGAATGCAATCTTTGAATTCCACCTCATCGGCCGAGGTCAGGCATGGGCACATGATACAATCCCTGGGCTTCTGCTGACATGTGGGGAAGAAGGTGCTTCACTGAGATGACAGGTCAGGGAGGGAGGCTGGTGCTGCCTGAAGCCATCTAGCTACTTCCCAGGAAGAGCTCACCTGAGTAAGGTAACAGCCAAGCGGAGCAGAGCACACAATGGAGGGGGCAAGATGGCATCAGGAGAACATGGCTGAGCCCCTAGACCAGTGGTTCTCAACCTTCTGGCCCTTTAAATACAGTTCCTCATGTTGTTGTGACCCCCAACCATAAAATTATTTTCGTTGCTACTTCATAACTGTAATGTTGCTACTGTTATGAATCATCATGTAAATATCTGATATGCAGGATGGTCTTAGGCGACCCCTGTGAAAGGGTCGTTCGACTGCCAAAGGGGTCACGACCCACAGGTTGAGAATCGCTGCCCTAGACCCAGCTATGCTTAGCATTTTCAGGTATGTGAGCCAACAGATTTGCTTCTTTGCCCCACCAGGTCTAGCAGGATTTGAACCACTTAATGGGCAGGACCTTAATGACCATGACCATCACATAAACTTGGCTGAGACAGGACCTCCCTGAAGCTCCCCTTGCATTACAATGTCCCTCCTCATCTCATCTATGGCACTCCCTCCACCCCCTTAACCACTATCATTACATCTTATGGTTTTCACACAGGGAGCAAGGCACTGCGTACCCAGCATGCCCTGCGTGTGCTTTCACTACCATGGCCTAGAGAGATTGCTGGACAATCCTAACCACATGCCTCCAAGGGCCGTGTCTGAAAGGGAACGAAGAAGCCCGTTGACTGCCCTGCGGCCTCCTCATCAGTACGATTTCCTTTCCTCTACTCCCAGTTGTGGCTGTTCCAGATTTAAAAATTGTTATATTTAATGCGATCATATTATAATCATTGCATGGAAGCCGTTGATACATAGGCCCCGTGGACTCCCCTGGAAAACAAAACAATTGCTGAACTAGGGTTCAAGAGACTTCCTAGTTCTGGTACACCATTCACCAGCTATGAGACGCCGAGGCACGTAGCTTTGGCTCTCGGGCCTCAGTCCTGCCTCCTGTGAAATGGGGATGGGACAGCTCCTGCAGGGGAGGGGGAGAGCGGGAGCAGCAGTGCCTCGGAGCAGCAGGTGGGAGCCATGGCCTGAATTCCAGCTCCTGACTGGCCACTGGCCTCTCTATCAGCCTGGGAGCCTTCATTCTCCCCTAATGCAAGGGCGCTGGACTAACCTCTCACGGGTATTACAGGAAAAGAGAAGTCATCTGAAAGACCGTGATAGCAGACAAATGGGAGACTTTGAATTTCATATTCACTAAAAGCAATACTTAAAAAAATCCTACAAAACTTCCTCCCTGCCCTCTTCCTGGTTTGCAACTTTACAATCTAATACACCTTGAAAAATGACTCCTCTTGCCCTTCCAGGTCCCGGTTTTATTAGACGGGGAGAGGCACGTGGTTGATGTCAGGGACACCGAGACCTGCGTGTCTCCCAGAGCCGGCTCCAGAGAACAGAGGATTCGGGATGGCCCGGGCCAGGCAGACGCTCCTCAGCAACTGTGTGCCAGAAGGTGGCCAGTTTTCATTATTTTTCTAAATTAAAATAAACAATTTATTGGAAGTGGTGACAGTTCCATTTTATTATTAAACTTCAATAAAGGAGGAGGAGGGTGGCTCTTTATCTTTGCTTCAGGCACGCATGCAGCATATGCTGCTGCCCGGGACGAGGCCTGGCTTCCAAAGCAATTAAGGCGGCTGACTGCCTGGGGAGGTGGAGAACGCCAGCGCCGCGGCTCTGTGTGCCCGGGTGCCCACCGCACAGCCAGGCCGCTTATCTCTGCGAAACACGCACAGCATCCAGGCCGCCGGGGGTCCTGCTGGAATAACCCTCTCCCTCACCAGCATTTGATTTCCTTGAATCAACAGTGATAACAGCAGCCATGTTTTTTCCTGTCTCTGTAATTATAGGGAATGTTTGAGTCCTGCCAATTAAGAGCAGGGGATTAACATGAAAGTGGACAGAACCGTCCCCCATCCAAGAGCCCTTGAGTAGCGGCGGTCCTTCCTGGGGAGACGTGGGGGGAGGCTGACAGCCCCTGCCAGTGATGCCCATCAGGTGACCCCCGTCCCGCACACCTGGGTTTTGTACCCGTCAGGTGTGAGCGAGGGCACTGCGGCACCTCAGCCTTGGGAAGGCTCTCAGGCAGTGCCACCCAAGTCCTCCAGTAGCAGCAAGGTTGGCCCACTGACGGCTGCATGCCAGGCACTGCTTTTCCTGCACTGCCTCACAGTCCTAACTCCCCAAAAGAAAGGTCCTATTATGTTCCCTTTTTACATACATAAGCAAATGGAGACTCGGAATAGTGAAATTTTTGCCCATGATGGCAGGACAAGCATGAGGAAGGTGCATTTCCAAGGGCTGAGCCCCATATCTGAACCCCTAAGCAGCAATGCCCCCCAGCACCCAGCACAGCCTTCAAGGTTCCTATAAAGCCCAGCACGCAGGGCCCAGAGCCTGTGCAAAGCCACCATCCCATGCTCAGAAGGCCCTGTGCTTGGTTTAACGCTTTGCAGTCACCGTCATGAAAACCTTCATCATTTTATTTTTGAGTCTGTGATGTGTACATGAAGCCCAGTGGAACAAGAGCACAGAAGCTCTGTCCGGGAGCCCGCCGTTCCTCCTGGGGTTCATCAGCCCGCGGGTGCATCAGATGCACTCGACTATATGAGGTCACTTTGCACCAAGCTAAGGATAAGCGCGCCCTGTCGAGGCTCTCCAGTGTTCAGCTCTGTCAGTAACACACATGGCATCACTTGCCTTCTCCTAAAACGGGGACACCGCTTACACCAGTTAACTCAGTGTCCCGGTGGTCACGTCCATCTCATTCTGATGTCAAATTCCTCACTGGAATGTCTCAGTCAGCCTGTGATCAGTCCATTGCCACTGAGCACAAACCCAAGCAGCAGAAACCATGTGCCAGAGGCTCGCAGGGTGTGCGCCCCTGTCTTCTGGCCTGACTGGGATGCTAGACCACAGATGATTTAATATAAATACGGACTCGGGTTCTCATACCATTCCTCCTGGCAACACCTTCCCAGCCCCAACCCTGGGAGGACTAGTCTGAGCAATTCCCTGGCTGGATTTTACTGCCTATTTCGTGCACACTGAATAGCGACCGAGGGCGATGCCCAGTTAATACAGTTTTTAGAACAGGCACCCATCTAGGGATGTTGCCACCTCAAAGCCTGGGCTCCGGTGAATATGATTCTCATTTGATTCCAGTTGGGGAAAGCAGACAGTGACACGGTGTTTCCCAAACATGAAAACAGAATGGCCCGAGAAAGCTGGTGCTCAAGAGGCAGCCCAGATGTTTGCAATTTAGGGGAGAAAGTGCAGACACGGGTGGGGCCTCGTCTGCGCCAGTCCCCGTGTCTCCTTCATGTCGTCTAGAACAAATTGAAGTGTCTGAGGGTAGCAGCTGTTTAATGCAAATGCCAAATTAGAGAGGAGATCGATCTCCTGGATGTGAACAATGAGTGTTATTTCATACCAGGTAGTCAGATTAGCTACAAGCTCATTTCCACGGCAAGAACAATAATTGGGCCATGTGTGATGGTGATTGAGCCCGGGATTGGCCATTCTCTCCAATCGGGAAATATCAACAGCAGAACAGATGCCTCCACCAAAGCGGTCCGTTGGTTCCTCGCTCCTCAGGGGGCAAGGCTGGGTCCCAGTGTCCTCCCTGTCCAGTGTCTGAGGGAGCGGCTCCACGAATCTCTGAGAGACTGATGCTACTGAAGCATCTGCTTTGTGTCCAGGCTGGGCGTGAGGGCGTGTGTGCAAACAGCAGGCCTCACCCTTCATGTCTTTCTGACAATTCCCAACGTCCAAGTTCATCTTTTATAAACTTTATGAAAACCTTCATTGGATTCAAATGCGTTTCTTGGAAGAAGAATGCTTTCATCGGCTGCAGTGTGCGAGAGCAGACAGAAGTCACGGTGCCAGTCCTTTCCCAACAAGGCTCTGAGCTCCATGGAAGCCTGGACTCACAAGTGATGTGACCTTAGAGTGAGCGTTCAGGGAGAGTGCCGGGCAGGCTCATCTTCATCACACCATCCTCTCACAGTCAGGGTGATGGCCTTCACACCAAACGCAAAGCTACAGCCCAGCGAGGAAGGTGTAGGTGCTGAGGCCACACATTCGGAGTCTGTCCAGGGGGTTGATGGATGTGCTCTGACCCACCCTACAGTGGCCCATTGAGGGGAGGCGGCGTTTATTTCCATGATGGCTTGGCAAAGGTGTGTCCCAAAACAACAAAAGTACAACTTCTTCTGTATGATCACTTGTAAGATTCATATCGATTTATAAATCTTGTATTTAATTAACAAGTATTTATTTTACTGACCTCTGTATTTTTGCCAAGTTAATTATATATGTGTATTAGCCTTAACTGTCTAAATTTCTTCCATGCTCATTCAAGTCTGTGAATAAGCAAATATCCTATAGAACGCTGTGACATTTTTAGGCGTATATCAACATTTATTTAACCAGTCCGCCACTGATGAAAATTTAGGTGTTCAGAGTATTATTTTTTTTCAAACATTCCTAACAATAAACATCTTTGTATACACATCGGAGGGTTGTAGTGCATATGTAGGCTAATATCAATATAACATCTTCATAGGAGGGAAGCTATTAGGTCAATATTTCTGTATTCATACCACGTCAAATTACTGTGACAATTTAATGATATTCAGACATAATCCAGCATATAATAAGAAATCAGTAAAGCTTAGGTCAGGGGTCCTCAAACTTTTTAAACAGGGGGCCAGGTCACTGTCCCTCAGACTGCTGGAGGGCCAGACTATGGTTTAAAAAAAAACTATGAACAAATTCCTATGCACACTACACATATCTTATTTTGAAGTAAAAAAAACAAAATGGGAACAAATACAGCATTTGTATTTACATGTGGCCAGCGGGCCGCAGTTTGAGGACCCCTGGCTTAGGTCTTAGTAATAGGGCACCAATAGCACTGTATCCAAATCAAAATTTTAAAAGCAAAAGCAGCCATCCCTCTGTGCGCGCGCGGACATCACACAGATGTGTCACACACACACACACACACACACACACACACACACACACACACACAGCACGTGCTTTACTCTGCAGCATGTTGAGGGGGGAACATGCATGGTAAGGAGACAAATGAATGGTGCCTTTCCCAAGGAACATCATAATATGCATCTAAAAAGTTAGAGAAAAGTGTTTCCAAAAAATCGGTGGTCCTGGGAGGGTTTGAGGCTTAGCAAAAAGAGAGAGACAGGACAAAGGAGAAGATAGCACTGCTGACAACTAATATTTATTGGGTGCTTTCTACATCCCATTTTGGGTTGAGACTCCTGACTGGTGTTCCCTTCAAGCCTTACAACTACCCGGGAGTCACGGCGCCCTCACTACCCTCATGTTATAAATGAGGAAACAGGTTCAGAGGGTTTGCCTCACTGACCAGTGCTCACTGCTAACGAATGGTGGAGTGGGAGCTTAAATCTAAGCATTGGGTCTCTGAAGTATTTATTTTGTGGTTTTCCCTGAAAAAACACATTTTGTTATAGAAATTTTCCATGACCAATTCATGGCGAATCTTGTTTTAGTGATATCCCACCACTACCTACTTCCATCTTCCTAGTGGTAGCTCTCTCCAAGCTGGCCTCCCTGACCCTCACCACCTGCCATCCACACCCACACTGCACCAGGGCTGGCTCTGTGATCAAGAGAACATAACCGAAGTGATGGTATGCCACATGCAAGATTAGGTGGTAAATGACTCTGGTTTTCCATCCTGGCTGCTCTGCTGATCTCTGCTGGATAGTTCGCTCTATGGGAAGCCAACTGCTTTGTTAGGAGGTGTCCATGTAGAGAAGCCTAAGCTTCCAACCAGCTACTATCAAGGAACTGAGATTTCTTGCCAGCAGCCACATGGATGAGCCCAGAAGTAGCTCTTCCATCCTAGGCCAGCCTGCAGGTACTGCAGCCCTTGGCCAACATCCTCAGTGAAGCCTCTGTGTGACCCTGAGCCAGAACCACCCAGCTAAGGCACTCCCCACCGTTCTCTCCCTCAGAAACTGCGCGAAATGATAGATGTTGTGTAACAAGCTATTAAACTGGGAGGTTGGGAGTGGGAGGAGGGGTAATTTGTCGCACACAATAGGTAATTAATACTCCTTCATCCAGATTATCTTGAAGCACATCCCAGGCATCATCTTATTTAATCTGTGACTATGACAATATAATATGTCTCTGAAAGAGAAAGACTTTTAACAAACAAATGCACAGTATACGCTTCACCCGTCTCAATCACAGTCACACCATCTGAATCAGGATTCAAATAAGGTCCATGTATTGTGATTGGTTGAAGGTTCAATTAAGTCTCTCATTCTAGACTTCCTTTGCCATTATTTTACTTACAATTTTTTGTTGAAGTAACGAAGTTGTCATGAAGAATGCCCCAGAATCTGAATTTTGCTAACTGCATTCTCCGGGTGCCATTTAACATGTCCCTCTGGGCCCTATATTTTAGTAAATTGATCAGATTCGGTTTTGACCACTTATGCATGCCTGTCCGCAGGTGGGCAGAAAGGCAGGCAGGTATCCATTTGACATGCACTTCATTGATGTTGCTCTTATTCCCTTCAGACTAATGTCTGGCAGTCTCCTTGTGATTCTGGCAGCCACTGGTCCTCAATGCCTAGGTTCATTAACTCATTGGGAATGACATATTATTGTATCACCCCTATTTATTAGATTAAAAAATGCCCAGAAATTTCTAGAAATGGGAGCTTCCCCTCTTACACTATTTAGTTACCTGAGGAACCATTTGCAGAGGAAAGTTGGGTAAATGCTTGCTGCTCTTCATTTGTTTACTGGTTTTAAATGTAAAACTTGGTCCATAAGAGGAAGGGGCTTCCTCTCTCTCTCTTTTTTTTTTTTTTAGCATCATCATGAACTTCTCATTTCCCTGCTTCATTGTTTTAGTGTCAGCATGAACTCTAGCACATATTTTGTGCTTCAATCTGTTGCTCACTTGTGGGAGCCTGTTCTCCTCAGGTTGGCACCCACGTCCTTTTACAGTCAGTGGTCAGCAGCTTCCTGTGGTCACAACGGGCACGATGTTCCAGGCTCATCTTGCTCCTTTTCCACCCCTGACCTAGAATTGGCCATTTTTCTAAGAACCCAACCCAAGCCCCCTTCTTAACCACTCACTCTGCAGCCTCTGTATTTCCCTTGGGTACACACCTGGGAAACAAGCAGGAAGGACAGAAGAAAGAGCAAAGAGGGGCCGATGGAGGGGCAGAGGAGTAAAGAACAGTCTGAGAAGCTCATGAAGGGCATACAATATGGTGGGAATTCTATCCCGATTACATGATGGGCAAAAGGACAAGGACATAAGCTGAGGAAGTACTTTCCAGACACAGCTCAGGAATTTACTCCAAGGACGGTAAGGGAAAGGAAGGTTGGAGTTAGAATTTGATGAAAGAGGCTGGAGGTGTGTGTTCTACTAAGGCAGTCTCTGTGCCAGGCCAGGGCCATAACGAGAATTCACACTGCCTGGCTCAGGAGAGGAAGGGGCCTCCAAGAGCATTCATTCACTCCAACCCCATCTGTGCTGAATGAGCCAAAGTCTGACTGTATTTACCCCACAGATTCACTATCAAGGTCTCTCCTTCCCTTTCTGATGGTGCACCATTATCCCACTAACCTCAGCTTGCTGACTTGTATTCATTCATTAAGAATCAATCTGATGTCGCATACTGTACTTAATCAATGGAGCAAAAGCAGATCTGGTCTCTGCCCACAGAGCTCCCATACCACCGGGGGATACAGACCAAAATCGACCAGCACACCGATACACAAGACCAACAAGTGCCATCCAGGAAGGCTCGTGGTACTTTGGTGGTACACAATAGGAGCACTAAGGGAGGGCCCAGGAATTACAAAGCCAAGAGAGCTGGGGCATGAGAATTGTGGAGAAATAGCATGTGCCAAAGCCCTGTGGCAGGAGGAAACAGAGCACACATAAATAAGTTTAATAGGGTCCCTGGGGCCAGGGCATGGAAAGGGAAAAGAAACATGGATCTGGAGAGCCAGGAAGAAACCAGACGAGGCAGGAACTTGTAGGCCACATTGAGGGCTTGTGTTCAACAAAATTATTAACTAGAATGATTGTTTAAGGAAGACAAAGACTCAGCTGAGATGGAATGGCAGGTTGTGGAGTTCATAACATGGACTTCCAGGTCAGAAGCAGGTGGGCCATGAACCTCACAGAACAGAGGGACAGAACCCTAGGGCCATTCACATGCTACCAAGCAAAACAGCAACAATCCACAGGAAATTAACAGGTGAATTTTCAATCACGGGACATGAAATCAACAGCAAGCCTTAGAGACAACATGTGTGCTCCCAGTCAAGGAAAAACAGGCTTCACTGGCAAGGTGAACAGAACAGCAGCACTCTCTCCAAGAAGGAACTGTATGACCCATGAACAAAGGAAAAATTTTAAATGAACTATCCTTGTAAGAATAAAATTAAACTTCTGTGGAATGCCCAAGTTGTTTTGCTGAGGAAAATCCCTCCTTAAAATAAATGTGCAGTACGCTGGCAGGTGAAACTGCAAATTAATAAACAGAATGGATATTGTGAAAGGTCTTAATGATGCAAAGTCACAGATCAGCTAAATATCAACCGTGCTAAGGTCTGCTCCTTCGATCCCCTTACTGATCCCCTTTGATCCCCTCGTGATGTTTCTTATCCGTAGCCACCTGCAGGTTCCCTGTGCTGCTCTTCTTCACGTCCAGCCACAGAGGCAGTCTACAGTCACAGTGCTTCACCGAGACCCTCTCTTTGTTCCCAGCCCCCTGGGACTCAGGGGCCCTTCCTCAGCACACAGGTCGCTGGTCTGAGGAGGGCAAGGACTACTGTCCAGTTATACCTGCTACAGTGATCTCAGTCATTCCAGCTCCCTCAGAAACCAGGTTCCCACGCGTGATCAGCCACCAGGCATCCTCAAACTAATTAACTGGTCTTTTCCTTCCCACAGCTGGCTGTCTTCCCCAATTGTTAGGGAATGTTCCCAGGACCCTAGGGGGGATCTGCTGCTCAGCCTGGTAGGCAGGAGGTTTCATGCGTTTAATTAACACATCTCTACTCACCTCTAATTGAAAGTAAAGGAACTTTAGAAAGAAAATCATTAGTTTCATCATGCAGAGAAAAATAGCAAAATGTGCTAATTATCTGACATCTGGATAATGTTCCTTCTAAATCTAACAAAGGCAGGAGCTGGAGTAGGTCCACTGTGTGGGGTTCAGACCCTCCCTGAGCCCCCTTCCTCCACCCCCCAACTTCACCTTCACAAAGTCTATTTGGCATTTTCCTTTGTTGCTCGGGGTCTTCAGGCTACTTCCGGTTCCGGGTGGGCTGTGATTATGAGTCACCAGAACAATGATTCACGCGATGGCCATCCAGGAAGTGTCCCAGAAAGAGTTTCCTGAACCAATCTGGAGGCAAAGGGCCTTGCGGCCTACCTAGAGCAAAGGCCGCCTGACCGGGAAATACCTGGCCAGTGCAGAAGAAGAAATTCTCCTTCCCCTGGAAGCCACCTGGTCAGTCCCCTGGCTGTCCCACTCTGGATCCCACATCCCTTCCTCTGGGGCCCTAAGAAGAGTATAGGGAGGGAACGAGGGAGGCCAAGCCTGGGATGAGACAATAAAGGCACCAGCACAGTTTCTTTAAATCTCATCCTTTAAATGTAGTCCTTACTGGATTCACTTAACAAAGAAAACGCCGCGTGATTTAAGTAGGAAGTCTGCAATAGGCACCACATTCCTTTTTTCCAGTCTTCTCCCTCTGCATCCTGCCAAGATCTGAATGTCACTTTCAAGGGAGACCCAGGTCTGAAACATCGCCTTCCCTGAGCTGGTAATTCTTGTCCAAATGTGCAGACATTCCTTGGTACCCAGTTAGAGAGGAGACTGAATACCCAGGTGCCCCAGGCCTCATCATTCCATGTTCCTAATTTGATGGGAATGTCTCATTTGAGCACAAGAGCAGACACACTAAATTAATAAAATGGCTCTTCTGGTCAGCCCTTGAGAAGAAAGATGACTTCACTGCTGAATGATTAGAGTCTAAGTGGCATCCTGAGGATCTTGAGGATAAAGACAAAAGAGCCCTGGCTAAGGAGATGCTGTCCGTGAGGGAAGTCATTGCAGAAGTGGGACATAAAATGAAAGGCAGAGAAGAGAGGGAGTCATTTAAACGCTGCTTATCAAAGATCTTTCAAGGAACTTCATGGGACAGAAATACAATCTGAGAAATGGTCAACAATTAGAAATGTTATATAACCCACAACCCCAGCTCAACTCTATGCAATCCCCACTCTTGGAACACCATGCCCACCCAGCTCAACTCTATGCAGCCCCTGCTCACGGACTCTCTGCCCACACTACAAGTTTAACACAGATTTCAGTCCAGCATGGCTGTGTTCACACTTTGCTCAGGCCTGCAGATTGAGCTCACTCACCAGTGCTCAACTCCGAGGGAAAACTCTCAAAGGTTATTAATGCAGCAGACTTGTTTAATCTGTCATTTCTCACCCTCCCTGCTCCCACCAAGACATCTATTAACATCTTGTCATGGAGCTACTGTTTCCTCAAATACATATTTGAGAAACACTCATGTGGCCAATAGAAAAAGAGAGACACTTGCTCTTTCTAAGGAACGTGATTGGATGCTAGATTGCCACCGACACTCTTGTCACTTGATATACAAGCAGCACTTTCTACTTTTCTAATACATTCAGGTCCTGTATGTGTTTGCTAGGGCTGTGTGGTATTGTAATTTATGATAAGAAATACATATTTGGTCTTCATCCATCCTCATTTCTGGCAGAGATCTCCTAAAACTCTTGGGATGTCCTAAATGTTAAGAGGTCCAAAGTGAAAGGAATGTCTTTCTGTTATTTACATAACAAGCCCCTTCACCACACTTGAGTTTATGTTAATGAGGTGAATAATGGAAAGCACCAAAGGATGTGGGGGCTGGTTGCCAGGGAAACCAACCAAGAGCAGGGGGTTGGAACTTTCAGCAGCTGCCCTTCACAAGACCTCCAGGGAAGGGAGAGGGCCTAGAGATTGAGCTCAGTCACCAGTGGTCAAGGATTTAATCAGTGATGCCTACTTAAGGAATCCTCAATAAAAACACAAAAGGACGGGGTTTGGAGAGCTTCCAAGTTGGTGAACTCGTGGAGGTGGACATGTGAACACGTGGAGGGTGCAAACCCAGAGAACTGTTTCTGCGAGTTCTGGAAGCCCCTCTGGCAAAGTAATCAGATCTGAGAAGGGGGCCATGGAGCCTCCCTTGTATATCCAATCCATCAGCAGCACAGGTGACAACCTGGACTTGAAATCGGTGTCTGAAGCGGGTAGGAGTACAGTCTTGTGGGACTGATCCCTTAACCTGTGGGATCTGACACAACTGTAGGTAGACAGTATCAGAAGGGAGCTGGGGAGACTGCTGAGAGTTGGAGAATTGCTTGGTGATGGGAACAGAACGCATGTGGGAAGCTGCCACAACAAAATACCACCCTCTTAGTGGCTTCAATAACAAAAATGTACTTTCTCACAGGCTTGGAAGTTGCAAGTCCAAAGAGTAATGGGTGATCAGGGTTGGTTTCTCCTAAGGCCCCTCTGCTTAGCTTGCAGATGGGAGTTAAGGCTTCAACAGATGGATTGCCATGCCCACCCAGCTCCTTTCCACCACACCTGAGTTTATGTTAATGAGGTGAATTAACATAATTTATGGACTGAATTGCGCCCATGGGGCGGGCACAATTCAGTCCATAACACCCTTTCAATTGCTCAATCAGGGGACAAAAGTCCCTGTTCTGTTGATAAGGAAACAGACCAAAAAGGTTAAGTAAATTGCCCAAAGTCACCAGAAAGTATCAGAGTCCAGATCACAACTCAATAGCCTCAAAGTCAACAGTTCCTTGCACCTCCCCACAGTGCTTCACCCCCTACTCCGAGCAATCCATGCCCATTGCCAGGGAGTCTCTGATAATACATGTCTATATGAGATTATGCATTCTTTTTATTCATTCTTGTTACTTTATTGTGTAAAAAAATTTGAGCCATGACACTTTTAAACTTGCAAGAGCCATGTTCATTGTAAGTAAGCAGAAAAGACGGCAGCCACATCTTTCAGCAACACCATTGAGATCTCCAGCAAGGGTGATCTACACTGGTATCTGCATCAGAGAGCTTGGTTCGGGAGAAAGGACCTCATAGTAGTTAAATGCACAGATTCTGGAACCTGGCCACTGGTGCTGAAATCCTAGCCCTATTACTCTTTATCACATATATGATATTGGGGTTCTCCTCAACAATAAAATGGGGGCACAGAACACATCAGACATGATGGTTGGGAAGGTCAAAAAAGATTACAGATGTACAGTACTGAGACAACAGACACTAGTGAATAGTCAGAAATTATTTGCTGCTATTAAGGGAATTGTTAAACCCTTTTTACTAGTAATTGTAGACTCACAGAGAAGTTACAAAATTAGCAACAGAGAGTTTTGATACCCTTTATCCAGCTTCCCCCAATGACAATATATATATTAGTATAATTATCAAAACCAGGAAATTCAGAGTGGAATAATACTATCAATTAAACTACAGAAATTATTTGGATTTCACCAGTTTTCACACACATTGTTTTATTGATGTATGGTTTTATGGAATTTTATCACTTGTGTATTTTGGTGTAACCACCACCACAATCAGAAATCCCCTGTACTACCTTCCCAGTTATAGCCACCTCCTCACCAACTCCTACCCCTGGAAGCACTGATCATTCTCTATTGCTTTGATTTTATTTGGAGACTGTCATATAAATGGAACTATACAGTATGCAGCCTTTTAAGATTTCTTTCCACCAGCATAACGGCCTTACATCTATCCTATACATTGCCCCATACATCAATAGGTCTTCTTCTGTTAACACCACTGAATGGATATACCACCATCTATTTATTCATTCACCAGCTGAAGGATATGTGGGTTGTTTCCAGTTTGGGCAATTACAATGAAAACTCTTATGAGCATGCTCATACAGGTTATTTTATGGGCATGTTTTTATTTTTCTGGGCTAGATATCCACATGTAGGATTGCTGGGTCATGTAGTAAGGGTAGTTTCAACTTACAAACGATTGTCAAACTGTTTTCCAGAGTGGCCGCACCGTTTCATGTTCCCACCAACAACCTATGAGAGATCCAGTTGCTCTGCATCTTCGCCAGCATTTAATACTAGCAGAATTTTGGGGGGCATTCTGATAGGTATGCGGTGGTATTATGGAAATTCTAAACCATTCGGGGTGTGTGCCTGGGGGAAATGAAAGGACTACTATGATGCAGGGAGTCCAAATGAAAACAGCCACATGCCAGGAGCCATTCCACAATAAGAGCCTGCCATGCTGTGCTCCTAGAGCAGCTGTTGAGTGCACTGATGAATTTGGGGCCCTCAGCAGGTGCCAGGGAAAAAGAAATCCATGGAGAGGTGAGCATGCCCACTGCACAGCCCCAAATTACTCTGCCCTGGAACTTCTCCAATGTTTAATCTCAGTGGCAATAATAAAATATCATTTTAGTGACAACCTTAAAATTGGATTTTTGTCCACTTTGCTCCTCTGGTTGCAAGGACTAAAATGGGAAATATTTTTTTAAATGTATTTTTATTGATTTCAGAGAGGAAGGGAGAGGGAAAGTGAGATGAAGCACCAATGATGAGACAGAATCAT
Source organism: Myotis davidii (assembly GCF_000327345.1). Taxonomy (NCBI): domain Eukaryota; kingdom Metazoa; phylum Chordata; class Mammalia; order Chiroptera; family Vespertilionidae; genus Myotis; species Myotis davidii. The sequence goes on along the minus strand of NW_006284347.1, from coordinate 1,506,697 downwards.
TGATCGGCTGCCTCCTGCACACCCCAAAATGTGACTTTGTGGTTCACAGGGCAACACTCAACCACTGAACCATACCGGTCGGGTCCACATGGGAAAGAATTTTAAGTTCACTTCGAAGGCAAACTAAACATGCTCTTTCCAAAAACCCATGCCAGGGAGTTAAGGTCTGAATGGTATTAGAGCAAAGCGCACGTGAGCGTGAAGCAAAGGTCCATGGAGGAACTGGGAGGCAGGTGCCTTTTGTTTTAAAGGATGTAGAGACCAAGCAATTGTGTTCACTTTAGCCTTTTATGCTCAGAGTTGAGACAAAGAGGGGTGGGGGAGGGGATGAAGCGAAGAGTCCAGGCTGTGGCTTCTCAGGTTGAGGCCCCAGGATTCCAGTCCCCCATTTGCGCTGTGCAGGGCTGTGTCTGCAGGACCACCATGCAGGCAGCCTGGGGCAGAGGAGGCCTCTGTGAATGCGACTCTCTTCATGTGCCTCAGAGTCCTGGGCTGAGTGAGGCTTCCTCTGTGGACCACTGCACCTCCGTGTACCAGACTGGCTCCTGCAGCCCAGAGAGGCTGCTCTCCAGCACTCCGCAAGTGTAAAAGGAGCGCCTCAGGAGAATGCACTGGTTGCTGTTATGTGACCAGTGAATGGAAACTATATAAAGGGAGAGGGGGGTCTGTATGACATGGTCAAGTGAGAAGAGCAACTGATTCTAGACAACATGATAAGCCCCCTTTTCATAGTTTTATGTTATTGTTCTGCCTTAAAAATCAAGAAGACAAGGACTGTTCCAAGGCTGGAGAAATCGGCCGGACTCGGTTCTCATTTCAGAATTAAAGTGCACTTGTATCTACTATCAAAGGACCATCAGTTTCAAAGGAAAGGCATCTCGGAAAACAAAGTCATTTAAGTGAGCTGGAATAAAATTTCACATATTCAACAACAAAGTAAATTTCCCCTTTACTTTGTTGTTGGTACTTGATACACGACTGCCAATCAGTTCTTACTCCATGGCAATTCACTTAGCTGACTCTAACAGACACTAAAATTCACATTGTTCAAATAAAGGGCTAGCACACACTTTCTTGGGATCTTTACATATGTTTATTGAGTATCTATTATAGATGCTGGGAGAATTAGACAAGGCCTCTGGCCTCGTGGAACTTGTGCCCTATTTGGTGGGGGCAAGAGAGGGGCAGGACAAATTTAAAAACAAAATAACTTGTGATGAGAGTTCTGTAGAGTGGTCTGGTGGGAAAGTGTAACTAGGGAACATGGGCTACCTTGAGTTGGGTGATCAAGGATGTCTCCCTAAGGAAGAGAAGGAGTTTGCCAGGCAGAGAAGAGCTGAAAAGACCATAGTGTGTCCGAAAGGCAGCCTATGACCCTCTAGTATGAATGACAGTGGCTGATACTGAATGAGCTTAGAAGGTGAGTCCACACTGGTACAAGGTACATGGGGAGGGCCTTAAAACTTCTTATCATCACCACAGGAGTATGGGCTTCAGCCAGTGTTATGGCTTGAATTGTGAATCAAAAAGATATGTTGCTCAGAATGTGACTTTATTTGCAAGGTCCCTGCAGATCTAGTTAGATTATGATGCGGTCATACTGGAGTAAGGTGGCCCCCTAATTCAATGTAATTGGTATTTCTTAGGCTAAAGATTGAATGTTTGCGCCTCCTCAAAATTCATATGTTGAAACTGAATTCCCAGTGTGATGACTTTGGAGGTGGGACCTTTGGGAAATGTTCAGGTTATGAGGGCAGAGCCTTAGAAAAGAGACCCCAGAGAGCTCCCTCATGCCTTTCCCACAGATGGCCTTCGATTTACTCAAGGAAGTGGGCTCTGGCCAGACACCACTGCTGGCACCTTGATCTTGAACTTTGCAGCCTCCACACCTGTGAGAATAAATTTCTGCTGTTTAAGCCCTCTGGTCTATGGTCTTTTTGTTATAGCAGCCTGAATGGACTAAGACCTTAGAAGATGATGCCATGTGAAGAAAGACAGAAACACAGGGAGAGCGGCATGCGAAGACAGATGGAAGTGATGGAGCTACAAGCTAAGGAATGCTGAAGGTTGCCAGCAAACTACCAAAGACTAGGAAGAGGCAAGGACAGATTCCCCTACAGGTTTCAGGGGTAGCACAAGCCTGCGGACATTCCTGCTGTTTTAGGCCACCCAGTTTGTGGTACTTTGTTAGGCAGCCCTAGCAAATTACTAGCAGCATGGCTCACGCTGTATGATTTTTAAGATCTCAGAGAAATTCAAGTCGGTGAAGTCTGCCAACGAACCCCTAGCATGAATTTCTCGGAGATCTTAAAGAGCACACAGCATGAGGCATTGATACATTCCATATTCCTTAGCAGCGGCCTCTAGATTTAGCCCATGAGAGGCCCAAGTCTCACATTATTCAGGAGCCACACTCGTGTGCACACACTAAGGTTTAGAAGCAGGAAGCTGGAACTCATCTCTCTCCCTTCAGAGAAGCTATGCAAAGGGCAGCAACATACTTGAAGCGGAAATTATTCATACAGTTCCAACTTACTAAAAAGTTCATTTGCCAGTGCATCTGCATTCTGTGGTTGCAAGCAACAGAAACTAATTTGGTGCCGCTGGCCATCAGGCAGCTTTTAGAATCAATGGGGAGAATCAGGTGACAGGTGCACTCAGGGACCACACTACAATGAACGTGCCTCCAAGAACTCTGCCCTGCCCCAAATTCTCAGAGTGCTGGACACAAAGTCTCATCAACTTCTTTTATGAAGGAGAAAATGAGACCTTGACTTCTCAGCGTATGGTCCTGACATTTCAAATAAGGGTTCTACAAAAGGGGACAATGGATGTAGGGCGGCCCAATACCCACAGATGACAAGGATGCATCTTGTAAGGGAGCTCAGGCCACTGGAAGGAGTGTCCTGTGGATGGATGGTGTCTCTCCAATCAACAGACCTTGAGGACACTTACTCCTCAAGTTAAAAACTCAACTAAGTAAAGCATGGGGACAAAAAGGGGCCACAAGCTAACCTGACTAACTCAGGTAAGGCATGTGTGATGGCCTTGCAAACTCGGGACCTAAAGTGACTACAAAGGATGGTCTGAAAAATAAAACCTTTTAATTAAAAAAGCAGTTTATAGTGTACTCATGTCTTAGGCCAGTATCTTCCCTGACAAAGACCAACTTTGATCTTTGCTGAGCCTGCTGTCTTTTTGTATCTAAGATATCATACCTGTGGAATGTCGGGGTAACTTTTAACTTCCCTTTTTCTGGACCCCTCAGGATACACTAAATGGCCTCAGGGCCGACTACAAATTCCCTCATTGTTAGTTATCTTGTTAATTGTTGACTGTTAACCATCCTGAACCCACCTATGTAAAAGAAGTGTGTCTATCATTTTACTCTTTTTTTCTTTACTAAGTTATTACATATGTGTTCTTACCCCGCCCCCTCCTGTTCATGCCCTCACCCCCCTGGTGTCTGTGTCCATTTTACTTTTTATCCAATCCCAGAGGTTTCCTCCCCTGCCCACCCGCTTTGCTTTCTCCCATCTCCCTAATTTATCACCAATGGATTTTATGTAACCCACTTATATCTACTCCTTTGATTATATAAAACAAGGTGAAAAAACCACCATTCTCCAGAACATTATCTTAACACCTTGAGATTCTGCTATCAGGCAATTGTCGACAGTTTGGCTTAAATAAACTCACAAATTTTTTTTACAGGTTTGTATTTTCTTTTTTTACATTAATAAGCACATGCTTACTATTTCCCTCTCCTGAACAACCATCATGCCTCCATCACATAGTTTCAATGTCACAGTTCTTCATACAAATAATATGAATCCTCCTTTTCTCAAACATCCCTTGTTTTCAAAAATGAATCTTTGAATCTGTTTTCAAGCTGGTAACTTCCTGACTTTTATTTACTGTGAATATAAGGCCCCTCTTTCCTTGCAGATCCTGAGTAATTCCCCGAGGGTGTGTGTGTGGAGTGGGGGGATCTTGGCTCATATTCCTGTAAAATGAGAGCCTGTAAAATGATATGTGAAGATCTGAGGAGGGGTCCTGGCCTCCAGCAGGTGGTCCTCTCCTTTCTTCCTGCACATGGATCTTTAGTAAATGTCCAAAGTCATTTTTCAAAGCTTCAAGGCGGTGACCTTTTCCCCACAACACTGGTAATAGCTTTTCTATAAACCTTCAGAGATTTTCAAAAGTCCTTATGAGCTCATTGCAAACGAATGCAGTCTCCCTAATTAACAGTGCTGCAGTTCAGGCCTAAAACAGATTGAGGGCTTTTTTTGTAACTGTTTCGGTAGATTAAATGAGCCTTATTCTGATTTAGCAGGATAAAATGTAAATGTTGTTGAATGCATCCTACCTGTTTATGAAATTGCTTTCAGGAGCCCAAATCTAATTATAATCATGCAACAGATATTTTAATGTTAGAAGCGATCTGTCCTGTTGACCCATGAATATGCAAGTCACCCACTAGTGAAATCAGCACCATCATGTATTCATTTATTACCATCTAAACCAGAGAAAGTTTGCATCAGTCATTTGCATCAGTCCAGTTCTTTACATCCTTTCATACATCCGGTCCCTTCAGGTCCCTCAGTGTCCCTTTCTGTCACTCAAAGAATCACGTCCGCATCTTTATTCACGTGTTACTATACCCTTCTTCTTCCACATTTCCCTTCCTATTTATTATTTGCATAGAAAAAGAGACATATTCCTTGCTGAACTCCAGCTCTCATCTTTCCTTTTCCCAGGAGACGTTTGGGGTGATATAACCTGTCCTGGTTGATCCTCTTCTCCCTGGGATTACCTTTGCTTCCTAACGTGGACATCAGAACAATTAGAAACTCTACCTGTTGGACCCTCCTGGAAGGAAAAAGGACCGGCCTCCTCACTCCATCCAAGGTAACCAGGCTAATCGCCTTTGACACTCATCCGCATATAGTCACATAGTGCATGGTATGCACAGTGCAGTGTATATTCACAGAGTGCATGGATGCTCTGTGGTATGTATTCATAGAGCACATATGAAAAGTCAGCCTCACTAGGGCAGGGGCATCGCACCCATGACCATTAGAGCTAGGGCAGTCCCCCTGAAGGGTACACACTCTCTCTCTGTCACTGTCCACAATAAATCCACCGGAAGTCTATCTTCAAACCCACTCACTATTCACCACCTCCGCTAGCATCATCCTGGTTCAAGGCACCACTCTCACGCACCTAGATGCAGAGAAGGACTCTCCTGGGATCACCTGCTCCTATTCTGACCTGACATGACCCTTCTCCTCACAGCACTCAAAGGGGTTCTTTAAAAAAGACATCACATCCCGCCGCTCCCCTATATAACATCCCAGTGGCTTCATCAGAATGGCCAAGGCAGGACCTAAGCCCGCCTGACAAGGCTCCTGGGATGAGGCCTTTTCTCACCCAGGTTTCCTCTCAACGCCTCGGAGAAGGTCCCTGACCACCACTGCACCTCCCCTAAGTCACTCTCTGCCCCTATCCTGTTGTATTTTTACAGCTCTTGGCTTTTTATTTCCCTGTTTGATTCACTCAATAATATTTATCAGTGCCTGTCATGAGCCAGGCCCTCGTGGAGTTATATTCCAGTGTATGAGGGAGACACTATGCCTGAGAAGGGCTCTGAATGAGTGTAACACGGAGCAAGACGGTAACGCGGCTGCAGTTTCAACAGTGAGGTCAGGAAGGTGGCTCTGAGGATAGCCTTGGAGTAGAGACCTGAGGGGGTGATGGAGCGGTGATGGCCATCGGGAAGATCTCCCCAAGCACCAGAAACACAAGTGCCATGTCCTTAGTGGGGACAGCAAGGCCTATGGGTCCAAGGAACAGTGTGGAGCAAGAGAAGTTGAAGCTGGGTGAGTGGAGGTAACAGAGCGATGGGCACTGAGCGATGAGGGGTAAGCAGGACCGCGGGCCCTCACTGGCTTTATTCCACCTGGAGCCACTGCAGGAGCTTGAACACAGATGGGGTGGCCTGGCTTTTCCTTTAAAAGCTAAAGCATCATTCTGCCCAGAGTGGAGAACAAAGATGCTGGGAGGAGTGAGGGATGGAGAAGGGTGGAGGCAGGAAGGCCAGTTAAGAGGCTGTAAGCCACAGTTGAGGGAGCAGGATGTGGCTCAGTCCCTGATGGGAATGGCAGAAGGCCTGAGTGTGGTCAGATGCATTGTTTAGAAGATTGAGGTGGCAGAACTTCCTGGCGGCCAGGTGCCCCTTCTCCAGGGAAGAAGAAATGAGGAGAATGCAATTTGGACTTAAATCTCACTCTGGAACTGCCACTTGCTAAACTGAGGACAACTCGGGGGAGGCAGGGAGAGCAGTTTGGGGAATTAAAGCGAAGTCTGGTTTTGGGTACAAGAAACTTGAGGCTGCTGGTTGACACCCGAGACCCCCTGAGTAGGCAGGGCTGTGACCAGGGCTGGAGGCGTGAGTGTTGACATCACCAGAGTCTAATGTGGGGGCATCACAATCACTTTGGTATGATCTGTCTCACCAGAACTTAGCATCTTAATGGGAGAAGGCACTTCGTCAGGCTTGTTCACATTATACCCCCAACTGCAATGGTGCCTGGCACACAGATACTTGTTGAATCAATGAACAAACTAATACATATAAAAAGCCTTACATGTGTGCAAAAGTTAAATATTATTTGACCCTATTTCAATTCTTTAAATGTATTCTAAAGAATTAATCAAGCAAATATTCAAATATGTATGTACAGATGCTCATCACAGCACTGTTTATAATAACAAAATACACAACCCACCATATTTTTTTAAAGCATATATATCTGATATGATCGTCTTCAGGATAAACACAAAAATTATATAGTTGGAACTTTTTGATAATAAGGCTACAGTGTGACTTTTAAAATGTTCTTCCTATTGCTTATCCATATTCTTGATTATTTCCTATATTAAAAAATAATTTTAAAAATCTTTTAAAAATGTGAAAACATCATTACAGACAAGCCTCACTGCTATGGATGAGCCCCTCTTCCTGTCAGGTCTGTATTTGGGGAACAAATCCCTATTTTGTTTGTGATCTTAGACTCAAAGCCACCCTCCGACCTGCCAGCAATATAGTCTGCTCTATAGGACAGGCAGACATGCTATCAAGTGCACATTGGATGCCTGACCCTGGGCCTGGAGCAGTGGGGCCAGTGGAAGAAAAGAGGGTCTGTGCCTTCAAGGGAGACAGAACGACCTCCAGTGACACCTCGGAGGGGCAGGCTCTTGAAAGAAAGGAAGAGATTGGATAGATGGAGTGAAGAAAGCCTGGCAGGTCGGAGGAATTCTTGGAAAATAAGAGAAATGAAAACAATGGGGGTAACTCAGCAGTCCTAGAGCCTTATGTGTGTGTGTGGGGAGGGGTGGGGGAGGGCAGCAGGGAAAGCACCTCTTCCTCTCCTCTCTGGTGGAGCCACCACAGGGGTTCTGCGCCAGGGCTGTGCTGGAGGCAGGGCAGGGCAGGGCCAGCGTTGTCTGGGTCTAGGAGCCCAGCTCCTAATTGCTTCTGCCTGTGCTACAAATGCAACGGACTCGCCAATTAAGGCAGAGCTCACTGAAGCTTGCCTGCATCTCCGGTTACTTCTTCTTTCCACAGGTTTGTTGATAGTGACACCGAACAGAGGGGGACCACCCACAAACACCTTCAACTTCAGACAGCGGGAATGTCTAAACAATGCAGCCCCTGCTCTGCTTCAACTCCAGTTTGAAATCCCAGGTTATGGGGCTGGGGTTTGTTAAAGGGTTCCCACCAGGTCCCCTCTGCTCGGGGTGTAAGGAAGAGGTGCCTCCCCTAGTGGTCAGATAAGCTTTCACATCATAAGTGAAGTGCAAACCAGTTTAGTAGGAGTTAAAATAATAAGAAAGACGGAATCGTAAAACTTAGTCTACCTACCTCAAAATCTCTACAATAATTCAGGACCCTTTTCTCCTTAATTACTCAAATGTTCTCTTGGCGGCATCTTATAAACAGGTAGGAAAAGAGGACATATTTATTCTCAGAGCTAGTAAATTTGAGACAGATTCCAAGGTTGGCCTCACACAGGAACCTGTGTTTAGAAGGGTTCAACCTTTGGTTCAATGCTCTTCTGTTGCCATCTTAAAATTCTTAAGTGCTGAACCAAGGGCCTGAATTTTCATTTTGCACCAGGCCCCGCAAATCTGTAGCCAGTCCTGCTGGAAGCCATGGCTTGGAAGCTGGCATTGTTAGAAGACTATCTCCCTCAGGGACTTTTTTTCCATCTCTACATAAGTGTCTACCCGTGTTCACCGACGCCCGGTTTTCCTTCCCAGTGCCCTGAAAGACTAAAATAAGAACAGAAATTCTCCCTTAACTGGGAACTGCATATAGAGTCCTTCACAACGATTAGTTTGATTAACTGATGTCAAATATAAGGGGGAGGGGGAAGAAATGACTTAGAAGGCAGCTCCTAACTGTGAAAACACTATTTGAACTCCCACAATGAGTCATACAATTAACTCAGACTCCCAAGACTTGGACTGTCAGCAATAATGAGAGCTCAGGAGGTTCAAGCTCATGACCCTCCACACTACCAGAACTAGCTTCTGTAGGTGACTGGAGCACACGATTTGGGGATATACTAGACTCCAACAGTGTCTAAAGGTAGGTTCCTGCGCTGACTGCAGCAGAATTCCCTGGAAGCTTGTTAAAACACCCTGGCTCCGGGCGGAGAGGTTCTGAACGAGTCTGTTTCAGGTGGAATCAGGAATCTACACATTGTTTTAATGTTACCCATAGATTCTTAGGCCCAGCTGCCCAGTCTTGATCATCCTCCACCTCCATGCCCAGAATGGGAATTTAGAAAATATTGAAGTCAAAATGCTTGTAGGCAAATGTGATGAATCTCATCCAGCATGGCGTGCCTATGATGATGAGGTGAGGGTGGCTCCTGGCTAGCTACTCTGGATCACACAATTCCAAGGGCAAGACACTGGGCACATGATCTAGGCATCACTGAAAAGAATACAAATAACATTTAATTATCAGTGAAAATGAATCAAAAGTGAAGAAACCGATGAGCAGGGAGAGCAAGCACAGCACCCATCCTGGGAGTGCGATGACAGGGAGGGTTCCAGAGGTAGGGTGCAGGCTGCACTGGGTGGCCTGCTCGCTCTAAGACCCGCAGCTTCCACACAAGGCTCTTTAGATGTACACTCAGCAAAGCCACGGCATAGGAGGCTCAGCCAGCCATGCAGGAGGGCAGCCCAAAGCAAATACAGCGGAGACTCCATGATGAGCAGCTCCCTCGGTCCCTCACAGCACACTGTATTACCTGCAGTTTCCAAAGCCCATCCCGAGAAAAAGCCAGGGAGGCGGCCTCTGGCCCCCAGGGAAGGCTCAGGAGAAATCAGCTCCAAACCAGGAGCTGGGTGCTCCTGACTTGGGCTGGGTGCCCCCTTAGAGGACCCACCCAGTGAGCTGCTGAATGAAGTCAATCCAACTCGATCCAGCACAAGCTCGTTGCAAATACCCAAGAAAGCTGCTAGACTTAAGGCAAATCCTGGAAGTATTACCCATATAATAACATCTTCTCTCTAAAGATAAGAAAGAGGCAGTGAAGCAGGGAAAATGCCTTCTGCTTTGTGCAGGGAAGGTATTCAATGAAGAAAAGATGGCTTCCAGGTTAAATGCAAATGAACTAAGAAATCAGAAATCAGTTAACTGGCAAATCTATGCAAGGCTGAAAGTCAGCTCAAGGTAGAATCCAGCCTCATTTGCCAACAGAGTAAACATGAGAAGAGTGAAGAAGTATTAGCTCATCTACTCTAGTTCTCAACCACCGATTTCCAGGCCCTTCCAGAAAGATTTTGCCTGAGCCCAATGTAAGTTCTTTTTTTGATAACAGACTTCTCCTCTAGTCTTGTCCACAGTCCACACTAGGGGTCAGCACCATACAGGCCTGTACCAATTTTTGTAAATAAAGTTTTATTGGCACACAGCCACATACCCATGTGTTTCTGTATTGCCCATAGCTGCTTTCATTCCACAATGGCAAATCTAAGTAGTTAGAGCAGAGACCACATGGCCCACGAAGCCTAAAATATTTACTATCTGGTTCTAGACCAGGGGTGGGCAAACTTTTTGACTCGAGGGCCACAATGGATTCTTAAACTGGACCGGAGGGCCGGAACAAATGCATGATGAAGTGTTTGTGTGAACTAATAAAAATTCAAAGTAAACATCATTACATAAAAGGGTACGGTCTTTTTTTTCAATAGTTTTATTCATTTCAAACGGGCCAGATCTGGCCCGCGGGCCGTAGTTTGCCCACGGCTGTTCTAGACCCCTAATCTAGACTCATACAGGGGTTCACAAAGCACACTATAGTAAAGTGAGGACAACAAAAAAATTTTAAACTATATCAATGGTTTTACCCGAAATTATGCATTGATAAATATTCACTAATCTAGATAGTTGCCCAGTGGTTGCTTGACTGTTTTGAAACAAGCGAATTTTATCAAATTAATATAAATACATAATGAAATGTAAAGGGGAACATAATTGAGGATAGTTTATGGAACACATCTCCCATGGCAACAGTCTCTGGTCATCATTTTGGTAACTTCTGCTCTACTACAGAGCTACTGCACAGGAATTAGGAGACATTTGCTTTATGAATCACTGGAGTCACTATAAAGCAGCAGGATTCACTTAAGCCAATAGAGTGACATTTTTCTAAAATATGGCCGTATCTCTTACCCTCAATAAGCAGAAATCAGGAAGAAGCCTTTCCGGAAATTAGCAGGAGGGACATCCTCATCTCATGGGTTAGTGTTTACAGACCTGCACTAATCATGTGTGTGTGTTTTTTTTAAATTTGTATTCATTCTAAGAATAGAAAATTGATATTAAAGTATTGTATTTCTGACTGCAAAAGTACTTTGGGCTCAGTGTATAGATATTTGCTATTCAGCAGGTATAAAGTTTCAGCTCTGTATGATGAGTAAGTTCCAGAGACCTGCTGTAGTTACCAATACTGCATGGGATGCTCAACAATTTGTTAAATGCTGTCTCATGTAAAATGTGTTTAGTACAATTTTTTAAGAAAGAAAGGTATCAAATAAACTTCCTAAATCCTTCCCCTTCCTTCCTCCCTCCCTCCCTCTTTCCTTCCTTTGGTCTCTTTCCTCCTTTATCTCTTTCTATCTTTAAGCAATACAGAAACCACAAAGCAAACTGTTCTTCAAGTTTCTTTTTTGAACCTAACTATACACTGCTGTTACTCTCTCATGGTAATATACATAAACCTACCTCATTTCTGCTTCGAGCTGCATTTTGCTGTTATATTGAATCTAGAAGAATTTGTTTACATTTAAGTTGTCCCCAATTTTTTTCTCTGTCAGTTACTTCTAATGTACTCACGGCATTTTAAATGCAATTCTAACTACCTCTTATTGGTTTTGAATTGAATAAAAGTAGGTTAGTATTCTGCAAACTTTGTCTCCCTTGGTGTTTGGCCTTCATTCACTGGTGTGCCGAAGGGCTACTTTTTTTTCTAAATATGTTTTTATTAATTTTAGAGAGAGAGGAAGGAAGTGGGGGAGAGAGAGAGGAACGTTGATGCATCAATGATCTGCCTCCTCCTGCACTCCCCCTACTGGGGATCAAACCCAAAATCAGGAATTGAACCAAGGATTTCTCGGTCCATGAGACAATGCTCAACCACTGAGCCATACCAGCCGGGCAAGAAGCACTCCTTTCTGCCTACATGCCCCCCAGTCCCCTGTCTCTGGCACACTGTACACTGGAGGCCCATGAAGCCAAGAGAGGTGGGAAGTTGTAGAAACCGAGGCTGTCTCCATAACAAAGCTCAAGCTGGAAGAAGCAGTACTGGGGGAAATCCAACAGCTCAGAGGTGTACTTTTGTTAATTCATGGACGTTCGGGACTCCCATGGGAAATGATCAAAACTGCCAGGAAGATGAGAGTTCCACAGGATTCTAAAGGAATCTTAAACAGAGCCATGCCACTCGGCGGACTGCAGAGCAGCTCCGTTATAAACCAGAGGGAACGCACATGGCTCTCCTTCCTCCCGGGCCCCAGAGAGACCACAGGAGGTTCACTCAGAGGGCTGATGAATGGTTCAGAAGGTCTGAAGTAGATTAGGATGTGAGTTTACTGGTTTGAAGTCTATATTTGAGCTCCAGGCTCACCCAATTTGTCATGGTTTCTTTTTACTTAAAGAAAAAAAAACAAAAGTGAGTTATTTGGTACATAAAGCAGCAAAACAAAATTTTCTCCAGACAGTAAACAATACTTTTAAAAGCCAAAACCAAAAACTCAGAGCCTTAAACTCATTTGCTCAGGGATGATGCTCATGGGCTATTTCAAGCAAAGTCACAGGAAATCTTCAAACCAGGACAAGTTAGTTTGAATGAGGCCTGCAATTTTACCCTGATCCTTTCTTCTACCCCAATGCTCACTGAAATTTTCTCACTCCTCTTTCAAATCTTTTAATTATTTTAATTAAATACTGTTTTTTTGTAGTTGTTGTTTTTAAATACATATTTTTATTGATTTCAGAGCAAAAAGGAGAGGGAGAGAAAGATAGAAACATCAATGAGGTGAGAGAATCATTGATTGCCTATCTCCTGCACACACTCCCTAATGGGGATTGAGCCTGCAACCTGGGCATGTGCCCTTGACAGGGATCAAACCTGGGACCCTTCAGTCCGCATGCTGACACTCTATACACTGAGCCAAACCAGCTGGGGCTTAAATACTATTTTAATTAAAATTATCTAGTTCTGATTTTTTAGGCAGTCGCCTGCATGTTTTAAAGCCAGAGTGAGCTATTATAGGACTAAAGGTGCATGACATAATCATCCCAAATGTCACCGTCTAGAAGCCCTCCCACGCCCTTTCATTAACTGGAGGTAACATCACTGTGGTCACAGGGAAATACTCAGAAGATGAAAAAGTATAGAAAAGAAAGACTCTCACCTCTTTGGCCATCATAAAAACTTGTCATGATACAACATGGATATTTTAAGTGAAAGATGAATGTCCCAAAGGATGTGGCACAGTGTAGTCAGAATTCTTGAACTCGAAGGGTGGAAGGCTGGCATCAGTGTGCACCGTGCCATTTCTCCAAAGGTTCATACAGAAGTCACCATCCTCTGTCCCCAGTTCACAAGGAACATGAGAAGGCTCCCAAGCTGCCATTTAGGGGATTTGACCTGAACTAGAAAGACTTGTGAGGATTGCCAAGCCTGGAATCAGATCATTTCACCCACGTGTTTTCCAGTTTGGGGCTATTTTGAATAAAGCTGCTATGAATATTTGTGTACAGGCTTTTGTGTTCACATAAATTTTCATTTCTCAGATAAATGCCCAATAGTGCAAATGCTGGGTCATATCCAAATTACATGTTTAGTTTTATAAGAAACTGCCAAGTGTTTTCTAGAGTAGCTACATTGTTTTACATGCCCATCAGCAATGTATAGTGTGTGAGCCAATTTCTTTACATGTCACCAGCATTTACTGTTTTTCATTATTTTTAGTCTTTTATTCTAGTCATTCTAATAGGTGTGTAATGCTATCTCATTGTGGTTTTAATTTGTATTTCTCTAGTGGCTAATGATATTGAATAACTTTTCATGTACTTACTTTTTATCTCTATGTCCCTTTCCAGTAAAATATCTCTTCATGTCCTTTGTCCATTTCCTAATTGGATTAATTGTTTTTTGAGAGTTATTTATACGGTCTCTATTTACTCGATCTTTATCAGATACGTGATTTGGGGGAAGAAATTTGCAAATCACATACCTTTTCATCCTTTCAAACAGGGTCTTTCACACTGCGTACTCTTCTTCTTATTTTGATGAGATTCATTATGTCAATTTTCTCTTTCATGGATTGTTTGGTGTCAAGCCTAAGAACTCTTTGTCCAGCTATAGAGCCCAAAGGTTGTCTCCCACATTTTTTTCAGACAGTGCTATGGTTTTACATCTTACATTTAAGTCTTTGACCTGTTTGAATTATATTTTGTTTAAATTGTGAGGTGTGAGTCAAGATTAAGGTTGTTTTGTTTCGTTTTCTTTATTGTGTGTGTGTGTGTGTGTGTATGTGTGTGTGTGTGTGTGTGATTGGATTTCCATAGCTTGTAGTTTTTGAGTACTTGGCCCAATTCGACTAAGTTCTCAAAATCATGAGTATAAAGTTGTTTGTAATGTCCTTGTATTGTTTTTAATAATTGCAGTATCTGCAGTGACATTCCCTGTTTCACTTTTGATATTGGTGATGTGTAACCTCTCTCCTTTTATCTTCACCAGTCTTGCTAGAGGTTTATCAGTTTTATTGATTTATTTTTGAAGAACCAGGTTTTATTGCCATTGATTTTTCTCTACTGTTAACCTGGTTCAATTTAATTGATTCTGCTTCTTATTTTTTCTTCCTGTTTGCTTTGGGTTTATTTTTCTTTCTTTTTCTAGTTTATTGTGTTAGACAGTTAGATTATTAATTTGAGGCTTTCCTCTTCCTTATGTAGGCCTTTAGTGCTACAAATTTCCCTCTAAAATCTGTAAAAGCTTTGTCCTACACATTTTGATATATTGTCTTTTCATTTTCATACATTTATATATTTCCTTCAATACCTCCTCCTTGGCCCATGGATTATGCTCCATTTATAAGTGTTTGAATATTTTTCTGTCATCACTCTGTTATAGATTTCTATTTGATTCCATTATTATCAGAAAAGATACTCAGTATGATGTCAACTCTTTTATAGTTGTTAAGGTTTGTATTATGACCCAAGATATGTTTTACCTTGGCTAATGTTCCATGGGTACTTGAAAAGAATATGCATGCTGCTATTGGAGAATAAAGTATTCTATATATGTTATTCAGATCTTATTGGTTGATAATTTTGTTTAGTTCTTCTCTATCCTTGCTGAATTCAGTTTAGTAATCTATCAATTAAAGACTGTGAAGTATACAAGTCCCCACTGTAATTGTAGGTTTTTCTTTTTTAAATTTTTTATTTATTGATTTTAGAGAGCTAGAGAAGAACATTGATTTATTGTTCCACCTATTTACGTATTCATTGGTTGATGCTTATATGTGCCCTGAACTGGGATTGAACCTGCAACTTTGGCATATCAGGATGATGCTCTAACCAATTGAGCTACCTGACCAGGGCTAACCTTAAGCTTTCTATTTCTACCCCAAGCTGTATTAATTTTTTTAAAATTATTCTTCAATTACAGTTGACATACAACATTATATTAGTTTTGAGTATGTAGCATAGTGATTGGACATATATATATATGTTACAAAGTAATTATCCCAATAAGTCTAGTACCCATCTGACAGCATACATAGTTATTACAATATTATTGACTATATTCCCTATGCTATACTTTATATTCCTGTGACTATTTTTATAACTGGCAATTTGTACTTCTTAATCCCTTTCACCTTTTTCATGCATTCCCTAACCCCTCTCCCATTTGGTGACCATCAATTTGTTCTCTTTATAAATCTGATATTTTGTTTTCTTAATTGTTTTGTTTTTTAGATTTCACAGATAAACAAAAAGCATATGGTAACTGCTTTATCTGTCTGACATATCACTTAGCATAATATCCTCTACATCCATCCATATTGTCACAGATCATGAAACTACATTCTTTTTATGGATGAATTATAATATTCCCTTGTATAGATATACCACATCTTGTTTTCCATTCACCTATCAAAGGACACTTAGCCAATGATACATGTATGAGGGGTTAAAATTCAAAATATATAATAAAATTATAAACTTAACAACAACAAAAACAATCTGGTTTAAAAATGGGCAAAGTATCTGTGTAGACATTTCTTCAAAGAGGTCATACAGATGGCCAATAGACATAAAAAGATGCTCAATATCACTAATCAACAGCTCTGTTAATTTTTGCTTCATGTGTTATAAAGCTCCGCAGCTTAGTCCAAACACATTTAGAATAGTTATGTCTGCCTGGTGGATTAATCTTTTTATCATTTTGTATTTTCCCTCACTGTCTCTAATAATATTTTTTTGTTCTGAAGATGACGTTATCTGAAGTTAATATAGCCACCCTTATTAATGTTTGCATTGTATACCTTCTTCCATCCTTTTAATTTCAACATACCCATGTCCTTGTATTTCAAGTGAATTGGTTAGATCATTTTTTATCTACTTGGCCAATCTCTATCCTTTAAATCAGTGATGGCAAACCTTTTGAGCTCGGTGTGTCAGCGTTTTGAAAAACCCTAACTTAACTCTGGTGCTGTGTCACATATAGAAATTTTTTGATATTTGCAACCATAGTAAAACAAAGACTCATATTTTTGATATTTACTTTATATAATAAATGCCATTTAACCAAGAAAAATCAACCAAAAAATGAGTTCGTGAGTCACCTCTGACACGCGTGTCATAGGTTCGCCATCACTGCTTTAAATGGTGTGTTTATGTGAAAGATAATTAGCTAAGGCTTAAGGTTGCCAATTTATGTCTTTTTCCTCTTCATTTCCTCTGAATCTCATCCCTGTTTCTCTTTTCTAAATTCCTATGAGTTGCTTTATAAGAATACCCATCTTTTCTGTTTTCTTTATAGTTGCTCTAGTTATTAAAAATATGTAACTGTCCCAGTCTACTGGTGTCAGCATGTATCATTCCTATAAAAATGTAGAAATTAGATTCCTTTACCCTCCATACTTTAAAAATATAATTATTTAAATTTTGCTTCAACTATCAATTATGATTTAAGAATCTCCTTATGAAATTATGAAATTCTATTATGAAATTCTATTTCTAATGAGAATTATGAAAGTCTATTATACTTACACCTATTTTTACCCATTCCAATATTCTTTCCTTTCTGCAGTTTCAATTCTTTTCCTATTATTTCCTTTACTAGAGGCCTGGTGCATAAAAATTTGTGCACTCGGGGGGGAGTGGGGTCCCTCAGCCCGGCCTGTGCCCTCTCGCAGTCTGGGACCCCTCGGGAGATAATGACCTGCTGGCTTAGGCCTGATCCCGGGTGGCAGAGGGCAGGCCCAATCCCTAGGTGCAGCCCCTGGTCGGGCTCAGAGCAGGGCCGGTTGGGGAGTTGGGGCACCGCCCCCTGTCATGCACAGAGCAGGGTAGATTGGGAGGTTGCGATGCCACCTTCAGTCACGCTCAGGTTAGGGCCAATTGGGGGGTTGGGGCACCGCCCCGTCACACTCAAGGCAGGGTCGATGGGGAGGTTGCAGCGCCTCCCTC
>NW_006284347.1:1469203-1488675 GCF_000327345.1 Myotis davidii | reverse complement strand
ACAGTTAATTTGCATATCTCGCTGATTAGCCAATGAAAAGGGTAGTGGTCGTGCGCCAATTACCATGTTTCTCTTTTATTGGTGTAGATGTTTGGAGAACTTCTCTAGCCATTCTTTAAGTGTTGATTTGCTGATAACAAATTCTTATAGCTTTCAGTCATCTGAGAATGTCTTCATTTCCCCTTCATTCATAAAATATATTTTCACTGAATACAGAATCCCAAGTTGACAGTTCTTTTCTTTCAGCATTTGAAGAATACTATGCCACTTCCTTCTGGTCTCCATGATTTCACGTGAGAAAATTTACTATCATTCAAATGAGTAATTTGAATAACATGTCTTTTCTCTCTGGCTGTTATCAAGTTTTTTTCCCTTTGTCTCATTGTATTTAATATCATATGTCTTGCCATTGACTTACTTGGGTTTATCCTATTTGGAATTTGCTTAGCCTCTTGGATGTATATGTTTATGCTTTTTATTAATTTGGAGTTTTCAGTCAATACATCTTCAAACATCTATGGAGTTCTACTTTCATGACCTGGCTGCTTGCCCTTTCGTTATTGTCCACATGTCCCTGGGACTCAGTTCATTCCAGTCCATTTTCTCTCTGCTGTTCAGATTGGTTAATTTCTATTGATCTATCCTAATGTTCAATGATTTTACCTGCTGTCATCTCCACTCTACTAGTGAGCTGATCCAGGTAGCTTTTTATTTTGGTAACTGTATTATTTCAGTTCTATAATTTCTATTGAGTTCTTTTTTATCACTTCTATTTCTTTGATGAGATGTTTTATTTCTTTGCTTGCTTCAAGAGAATTCCTAACTGCTTGTTGAAGCAATTGATAACTTCAACATCTGATTCATGTCAATATTAGCTTATGTTGATTGTCTCTTCTCACTCATATTATGGTTTTTCTAGTTCTTGGATGACGAGGAATGTTTTATTGCATTCTGAGCATTCAGACTATATATTATGAGACTCAGTATTATTTCATCATTTTTCTTAACATTTTGTCTCTGTTGAAGTGCAGCACAAAACCATGTGGGTATCAGTGGGATGGAAAATCAACTCTCTGTTCAGTCCCACTGAAGCTATGGAGAGTTCTCTAGAGTTGTACCATTGGTGTTTGGCTGAAATAGGAAAGGTGTTGTCTCAAAGGTTTTCTTGGATACACCACCCTTCTCCTTATCATTTAGCTTTTCTTGAAACGTGTGTGTGTGTGTGTGTCCATATGTGTGTGTCTATTGCTGGTTCAGGAGGGAGTCATCTGGATTGCTCTATTCGGGTCATATGGGAATCAATATGGAAATCCAGGGAGCTCACCTCCATGTCATTAGATTAGGTCATGTACAGGGATTTCTATTTGTAAGGGGGAACGTCTAATTGAAATGTGGCTACTCCATACTGGCACAATCAGAGTCTGGATTAATTTTTATATTCAAAACTACTCCCGTCTTCAATACCCATACAATCAAAGAGAATTTTAAATAAATTTTTAGCCCATCTTCTCTAACAAGTTTTTCAATCATAAGACTTGGTGTCTCCAAATATCAAACTGGCTCTGTTCATTGGGAAGTTACCTAAAGAAAGGCCTTAATCGTTTGAAGCATCTTTCTTAAAAATATATTTTTATTGATTTCAGAAAGGGAGCGAGAGAGAGAGAGAGAAACATCAATGATGAGAGAGAATCATTGATCAGCTGCCTCCTGCACAGCCCACACTGGGAACTAAGCCTGCAACCTGGGCATGTCCCCTGACTGGGAATCAAACAATGACTTCCTGATTCATAGGTGGTTCAATAACTGAACCACGCTGACTGGGCTGAAGCATCTTTTCTATTTAATGTCATAAGCACCATCACTGAACACCTATCTGAGGTTTGGAAATATTCCAATGCTGCTATATTGGGGAAGGGATGCAACCAGACCCAGGCAAAGACCAAACAAAGGGAAAGTCCCTAGGAAAATTCGCTTGTAAGGTTTATGTCATTTTTTCCTACGATAGCCTAGAAAATGGCCATAAACCAACATTCCCTAGATACACTTGTTCTTTGATCTACAATGTACCTGCTCCTCTCTCCTAAGAACAAAGCTTGCTATGGTATTTCTTCCCCTTCAAATTGAAGCTTGGAGGTCAATTCTGGTATATTTTCCTTCTCAATTGTGTTCTAAATCCTCTGTCCTTCACTTCCACAGAGATGCCCAACCAGGTTCTTCTACCCCCTGCATCTTAGCACCAGTGTCACTCACATTTGGGCCAGGAGGTCTCCCCACCCATGCACAGTGCCTCACAGAGGCCTACCTGGGCCACTGTCCTCGGCCACCTCATAGGTCTGCACTCCAGGGCTGATACATCATTTTATTGTATCTATCTGGCAGTTACAACAAAACAAATGTGAGCAACAGCAGCTATGAATCCCAGGAGGTATGACATTGTTGTCGTTGCAGCTACACCTTCAGCCTAAATTGTCACCTGGCCCTGTAGGAGTAGTATTGGTAGCAGTGGTGGGTGTGCTAATTTAAAGATGGCCAAAAGGAAATAATATTTATTTTTATAGAAATCTATTCTGGCTGTTTTCTTAGGATACTCCAACTGGAAGGTGAAATTCTACCTCATTTCTTAAGGTACTCCTTTAACCTGTCTTCCTTTTGTTCCATAATATTTAGGGGGCAGGCAATACTTGAAGCATTCAAGATACAGCAGAGAGCAGACATCATCTCTATCCTTGTAAAGTTTACCTTCTAACCTGGGAGACAAGTTACCCCAATAGCTACATCAACAATTATTTAATCAATTATTTTAAAAGCAATAATAATATACCAAGTGACAAATTTTCTTTAAAATCTCAGCAACGGTCATATTTTTTCAATGGTGTCAACCCAGGTGCCAAGCACAACAGAAGATGTGCTTTAGAGCAAGAGAAAGAGAAAACCAATGCAATTGTTTCGGCATTAGCAAGCATCTGAAATCCATGCGATCATTGTAGTGCCATGATTTCCTCCTGCCTCTTCCTAACTGTTCACACACAAGGGTCCTGTGGCCCTCAATGGAAGAGCAGAGCATTTGATGAGTTTCTAAAGGTTAACACATAATTATTTTAAGTGATGATGTGCCCGCCCAGCAGCAGGCCTTACCTCCTTGTTCGTCCTGTCGGCTTGCACCAACGTTCCATTCAGGCAAGGTTCCACATAGTGAAGCTCCTCATTATACTGCAGAGGGAAGAAACAGCCAAGAGGAAACAATTAAGCATTTAAAGGGTCCAATGTAATAATTTAAGGCTACAAACACACCAACAGAAAAGCAGCATGATCACAGGCTCAATTCATTCACCTAAGGTGACTTTTCCAATTGGTGACCCTGGAGAAATCATGCTTATGTGCCAAAGACAGCCTTGATTCTTTTCTAGTTTGAAGAAGAAACTTCTCGAGCACGTGTTGGTCTGGCAGTGTTCAGGGTGTACAGAGTTAAATGATAATCCTTCAGGGGTAGCTCCAAGCATGGGGGCTCCCCGGGCATGGCTGACAGCACACGGCCCATGTGGGATCTAAAGGGCGTCCCAGACTTGGGCGAATAGACCTGCAGCTCCTGCCTTTGGCCTCATGGAGCCAGGGAAGCACGTGTGGGTCACAGGTGTATGAGGACAGAATAGAGGAGAGGCCTTGATGTTCCCTGGGCACTCTGGGGGGCTGCGCAGGTGTTGGCCACGACATTACTCATGCACAGTGACACCACCTTCCACACAGGTCAATGCCTGCCTTCCAATCATGCTTGATCCCAGAATACACAGAATAAGACCATTTGATTTTGTCCAAAGCTCACAACTAGGAAGTTAAAATGTGAGTGTTCTCCTCTTCATTTCTCTTATCAAGCATGATTCTCTGCACTGTAGCTAGACTTGTCCTTCCAAACTATAAATCGGACTATGTCATCTCCCGTCAACCCCATTCACAGCTCCCACTGCTCTTCAGATGAACCTGCCCAGGCGTTGGCAAGGCTCTGGACCTGGTATCTGCTGACCTTTCTAGCACCTTAACTCAGTAGTCCTCCCCCATGAACTCAGCACAGCCAGCCCTAATCCCCTCACTCTGGCATCTGCTGGCTAACTCCTGCTCATCCTCCAGCTCAGCTCATTCCTGCCTCCACTGTAGCCCCGCTCCTGAATCCTCCCAAGTCCTAGTTACCTGGTGCCTGGTTCCCTCACCACAAGGTGGGGCCACATTGCAAGAATCCATGTCTGATTCTGTGTGTTCCCTGTGTGCGGGACAGCACAGGGCTGGGCCCCCAGCAGGTGCCCAGGAACAATTTGTTCAGTGAGAGTGTCAGGGCACTTCTTCATGGACCAAAGGCCTAGCCCAGGCTTCCTGAGGGAAGGAACCAGAACCATCTCACAGGCCCAGATCTCATGCAAAGTCTGGCTAAGGAGTTTGGACTTTAAGCTTGAGGACACAGAGGACCATGGAGGACTGTGAGCAGGGGTGTGAGGGAAATAAAGCGATGAGCCTGGGACAACTGCTCTGGACACACTGCAGAGATGGCTCAAGAGGACCAGACCAGCCGCTGCTGCTACAGCTATGGAGACTAATCGGGTTCCACGTGCTAAGGTGCTTATAAGCAAGTCGGAGTAGTGATAATACTAACTCTTCATCTAGACACAGGCTAGACTTCATCCACACGACATTTCAGCCTCATGTGGGAAGCCCTTCCAATTGCTTTCCCTTCACAGATAGGGAAACTGGGGTAGAGCAAGGCTGACCAACTTGTCCGAAGTCATACATAAGGGGTGGAGTCCAGATTCAATCCCAGATAGTCTAACGGTTAGACTCTAACCCAGGGGTCCTCAAACTATGGCCCGCAGGCCACATGCAAATACAAATATTGTATTTGTTCCCGTTTTGTTATTTTTACTTCAAAATAAGATATGTGCAGTGTGCATAGGAATTTGTTCATAGTTTTTTTTTTTTTTTAATTATAGTCCGGCCCTCCAGCGATCTGAGGGACAGTGAACTGGCCCCCTGTTTAAAAAGTTTGAGGACCCCTGCTCTAACCTCACAGTCTCTGACTTCAGGACGACCACGCCCCCAGGGCCTCCTCTCTGATCCCCAACCCTCTATGTTTGTCATCAGTCTGGCTTTTGCTCCTTCTTTAGCCTTTGTTCTTAGTGTAGACATACAAAAGCATTTGAAAAAGTATAGCTCCACGGGCTTAGAGCTTAGATCTCTTCTGGTGAAGCATGGAGGGAAAAATACATTCATGCAGTTCTGAAATGCGCCATTGACAAATGGGAGCGTCACATTTCATGACCAAACAGAACATCATCTCAGGATCCGTAAAGAGAGCGCACAATCCAACCTGAAGAAGAGCTTCCCCAACGTTTTCAGTTCATATTGGACTGAAGAGAATAAAACAGCCCTCCCCCTGCCTCTCCCCCCGCTGTTGACTGATTTGGTTCAGGGTGACAATATGTCTATTCCTAAAGCCTAAAGCATAACAGTCTGAACCACTCACAGCTATCCGGACCCCTCTGCTGGATGCATGCCTACATAGCCTATCTTGCCTCGAGGGTTGGTCAAGTGACTCATTTTCAGCCAATGAAACCCGAAGGGGTAGTTTTCTGGGCAGTTTCAATGAATTATTTTCCCCTCTATATCCATGCCTTCTTTCGCACTTGGGATGCTCTTATGCAGTTGCAAGTCATTTTGTAACCATGAGGGGACAAGATGAAAAGTGGAGAGCGAAGTTCAAGAAGACAGAGTGGGAAGGGAGCCAGTGTGGGTCCCTGAGGACACTGTTGAGCCACTACCACTGCCGGCCCTCAGGTTCTCCCCCGAGAATAGGAGATACCTAGATGCTGCAGCAGCTTTTAGTCAGTTGTTTAATAACCTGCAGCCAAAAACTTCCCGACTCCATTTCCCAGATAAATGTAAACACTTCATCTGTGTTCTGCCTAATACACACTCTCAAAGTTGATTCTTGTGGTGTACACTCTGAGCTGGGAGTCAGGACACACATCCAGTTCCCACCTCTGCCATGTACTCACTGTGTGGCCTTGAGAAAGTCACTAAACCTCTCTGATCCCGGATTCTTATGCATAAAAAGGTGCTAATTCATCTTCTGTTTATCCTCCAGGGGTCCCTGTGAGGATCCAATGAGGCAACAGACCTGAAACTGCTTTGCTAATGCAAAGGTCTGTGCCTGTGGGGGGCCGCGGAGAGGACTTAAAAGTAAAAAAGACCAAGAAGTTCTCGCCCTCATCAGGGAGGAACATGTGCAGTAATCAAAACCATGCTTGCCTTCGCTGTGTGAGCTGGGGCCACAGTGGAGGAATCTGCTCTTCTGAACCCCCGCCAGCTTGTTAGTGGCATCATCCAAGCTTGCAGTTGACTAATTTCCCTTGACTGCGTCAGGATAAAGCTACACTGAGCAATCTGGTCTGCAGCACCAAAGGGAGCTGGCTCAGCCGTGTGAAGGAACGGTGCACCCCAGGCAGCTGCGCCAGGGGGCCCGCTGGCTGTGCAAGCTCACCACGCTACCCCGGAGCTCCTCCAGGGGACACCAAGGGTGTCCTGCCTGTGCAGCTGCTTCCAAGCTCCCAGCTGCTCTCTTTCACTTCCGCATTGGTACGAATGTTCCCTACATTTCTACTCTGTGATGTGTGTGATGTGTGATGGCCATATTAATTCACTACTCCAGACCTGGGCACCTCAGCGCTACGAATGGTCCTCCTGCATCCTTACTCAAACAACCAGATAGCAATAGTCTAAGGAAGAAAGGATGCGAGTGCACATGGTCACTGGCAACACGGAGTCTGCTTCTGTCATTTGCTTTTTTGCCTTCCCACTGCCAGGATTGAACCTAAAGAGAAACTCGACCAATCCCTTTTCCCCCAAAGCTGTACATTGTTCCTCAAATTTCTGGGTCATGGGTAGAGTCTCTTAGCAGAATAGCAGGGGGACCAAGCAACCCTGGAGATGGTCCAGCCAGCCCACCAACCATACTCTGAGGAGATGGACAAGCACTTTCTCCCCTTAAAGAGCTCAGAAACAGCCATATGGACACAGAGCCTCAGGCACTGCTGGTTTCCCTCTCCCGTCCTCTTGTCTGATTGGATCTCCTCCTCTTGTCTGATTGGATCTCCTCCTCTTGTCTGAGTGGATCTCCTCCTCTTGTCTGAGTGGATCTCCTCCTCTTGTCTGAGTGGATCTCCTCCTCTTGTCTGAGTGGATCTCCTCCTCTTGTCTGATTGGATCTCCTCCTCTTGTCTGAGTGGATCTCCTCCTCTTGTCTGAGTGGATCTCCTCCTCTTGTCTGAGTGGATCTCCTCCTCTTGTCTGAGTGGATCTCCTCCTCTTGTCTGATTGGATCTCCTCCTCTTGTCTGATTGAATCCTCTCCTCTTGTCTGATTGGATCCCCTCCTCTTGTCTGATTGGATCCCCTCCTCTGATTCGCAAAGGCTAGGGCAGTAGGAACTAATGCAGCTGAGGCAGACTGGTTGGGTTCAAATCCTGGCTCTGCCACACACTAACTGAGAGCCTTCGTGTTTATGTTGGAAAAATTGGGGATTAAACTGAACCTCCCCCTGATCTCACGGTGAAGATGAAATGAGATGATTCAGTAAAGACTCAACATAGAACCTGGCTTATAGAAACAGAAAGAAAGCATCTGGCACACATGCACAGAAAGAAAGAGACTACATTTGTGAGTGTGATGTGTGTTCCATGGAGACAAAGGCCATCGTGTACCCTCCACCCCCTGCTGGCACTTGCTAAGTAGGAAGGGATGTGGGGGTGATGGCAGTGATCCACTCTGGGGAGCATCTCACAGGCCCCGGACCTCCTCTGGAGAGCACAGACCCCACTCTTGGAGAGAAGTGCTTCACCAGTAGGCACATGTGACTGTAAATACCTGAGACAGAAATCACCCGGTGTGTGGCCACACGCTATCCCTCTCTGTGTCACCTCTGAACCCTCTCGGTGACTCAGGTCTCTGACAGACCGAGAGCCAATACAGTGCAACCAACTCACTGCCCAATCCCCTTCCAGGAAGGCATTTGCTACGGTACTAACCCTTTGTTCCTGTGTTTGCTCAATGAATATTAACTAAGCACCTGCTATGTGCCAGGGACATAAAATACCGGCTAAATTTCCCCATGATCATCACTGTGGAGGGATTATAAACCACTTTTTGTTCCTGCTTTCATCACTAAAAGAATATCCTCATTACATCTGAAGACAATGTCTGCCTTTCTTTTCAGAATAAAATGTGCTTATCTGTGATGCTGCAGTGATCCATCCAAAAACAAAAGCAGGCTTGAGATAAACCCCTGATCTCCTTCAGTCTCAGACTACATCCCACCAGTCTCTTCTTGCAGGAACTGTGCCTCCCTCTCCTCTGTGCAACCATCACACTCTACCCCCTGACACATCACCATCCTTTACCTTTCTGTTGCCCAATCTCTGTAAGCTTTCCCAACATTTCCCATTTTAAAGATACAGCCAACTCCTCAATGGGAATTTTAATGATGATCTCAAATAGGAAGGACTAGTTTTAAGTTGCATTAAATGAATGGCCAGAACATTTTGGTGACAAAGAACCAATGAACTGGATTCGCCCACCAAGATTCAAGCAGCTCCAGCATCGGTGTGCTATCATGTTCCACGCCGATTTGTGTTGGTCACAGCTCAGAGACCAGAGAATGGAGGACAGCTGACTGGGTTCTGGATGATTCTGAGGACGCTAAACCCTGCTTCATTTTGGAAGCTGGACATGATCGATGAAAGCAATGGAGCTTTTAGACCTAACAGATCATCAGTCGCCTAAAAAAGGAGAATGAGTGAAGACCTGGGAAGGTGGAGACTTAAAGGGACCCTCTCAATGCCTCCTGTGCAGCTGAGACCACTTCCGTGTCCACTGTCTCCAAATGACATCCAGTTCCGCGCTGTGGCTGACCATACTTGCTGGATCTGGGTTGACCCTCTCACTCCAGGCCCTTTCTTTCCGTCACTCTCCCATCCACCTACTCCGCCTCCTACAGTCACCCCGGCCAAGCCTGCATCTCCTGGGATGAAAGAGGAGTTTCTACAACCTGCAGGCAGTGCTTTCCTCCTCAATGCTCCTTCCTCCTGCCCTGCCTCACTGCATATGCTTGGTTAATGGCTAACTCTTGTTCACTTAGTCATCACTTCAGCCAAGAAGCCATCACTGAATCTGCAGTTGGTTGCGTGCCCCAGCTCTGCTCTCCCGGCCTCCCTTGCTGCCCCTCTCAAGACTGCACTGACCATGCTTACTGGGAGCACCTGCCCCCTGGTGGCTCTCACACCAACCCTCACAAAACATCAATGCCCACTGCTTAACTGTTAGCACTCAACAGTGTTTGTAGAATGAATAAATAATCAGAACAAAGAAACAAGAAGCAAAGTTGTAGAGAAGTTTACTGACAGAAAAGAACAAAGCCTAGAAAAAAAGAGTTGACATTGAGACAAGAAAAGAAAAAGAGAGGAGAAACTCTACCTTAAAAAAACAGATAAATAAACAAGAAGGAAGTATGTGGGGATGTTTTGGAGAATCCCAAATTCCACAAAAACCCCGCAGAATTAAAATGCTGGCATGCTCATATGACACGAGAAAACTGATGTGGAATTGCTGGAATGCCATTAAATATTTTTATGGTTTTATTGGTGCACTTTTGATTAAATAACCTTCAGAATGAAAATGTGTAGGGATTATGTAACGAAGCAGATGAGCCCACAGTATTTTCACCAACACAAGGAATCCCAGGGAGTTTTTGCATTACAAAAGCTTCTTGTATAATTTGAAACACAACTGGACATAATTAGTAGAATAGAACAAATGAGCACTGAAAGAAAATACCATCCTCATACTTTTAATACGGAATCGATTACTTTAAAAAGCAAATCCACAGCAGGCAAAGCACTGGAGAGATGGTTTGAAAGAAAATTCTGCAAATTAAAACCAGGGCACAGAAAGTTCTGGGTTGAACTAACAAACGATGCTCTTCTCATAAACACGGGCTATAAAAGGCATTTAAGCAGATTTAACAATATCAGCCGGTTAATACTGTATTCATTTAATGCATGGCTTTAGAATCCTGTAAAATCATTTTTCAAATTTTAGCATCTGACAAAACAGAATTAGCACCCTCATTTCTATGATAATATTGTTCATTTAATGCATGGCTTGGAGTTCGACTTCAAAGTGAATCAGAAAAAGATGCCTTTTCTCTTGTCGGAAACATCTCTTCATGCACCAGTGGCTGGACCTTACATTTTAGCTTGGAATGCACAAAATCACTCTCACATTTCAACTGTCCTTTTATAATTCAATCACTTAGTTCATCAGTCTTAGGTAGATTCTGTAATACTCAGCCCATGAAAGCTAAAACCATTTTTAATGTCATCTTTTCATGAGTATTCTCTGGCAAGACCTGGATTGAAAGCTTCTCCAGATAATACAGAAGATGCACTTAGCAATGAACTTAATGCAAACATGCAAAGATGCCCGGAATGGCCAAGGAAAGCCACTTCCACCTTTTCAACCTTACTCCTCCTATCCTCACGATTGACACTGAAAATCAAAGCATGATGATGAATTAGGTTTGTACAAACAAATGACCACAATGCACAAGGGCTTCCATCACTGAAAATAAAGACTGTTTTCTGTACTTTCTCTCTAAAACACTGACATTCCTTCTCAAACATCTACCCAGCAAGCAAGAGAAAGCTGACAGTGCAATGAAGGGTGAGATGATAATGTCCTCTCCCGTAAATGAAACCCAGCCCGCAGAACAATGAATTCAGACAGAGTGGCAGGGTATTCTCGAATTCTTGATGGAGCTTCAAACATTCACCCCCTTGAACGTACAGGAGCCCACAGTGGGGTGGGGGGGGTGGGGGCTCTAGACAGAGGTAAGTGACTGTTTTAGACAGATGGAAGAAAAGCTTGCACCATATTACTGTAGCAATCGTGCTACTATGGAAACAAGAGAAGGTGATGGAGAAATCACAACAAACCACCACCACAATTTGGCAAGGCCAAATTGGTAAAATACACTTCGGTTGAGAGAGACAGTTCAAGAGAATGAAAATAAAGATTTGTCAATTACCAATTGAATATTAAAAACCCTCAAAATTTTGGTGTTGCCAACTGAATGTTTGTGTTCCCCTTAAATTCCTATGTTGAAGCCCTAACCCTGATGTGGTGGCATTTGGAGATGGGGCCTTTGGGAAGTAATTAGGGTTAGATGAGGTCATGGGGGTGGTCCCTCATGAGGGGAACATGCTCTTAAGAAGAGATATGAGAGCCGAAACCGGTTTGGCTCAGTGGATAGAGCGTCGGCCTGCGGACTGAAGGGTCCCAGGTTCGATTCCGGTCAAGGGCATGTACCTGGGTTGCGGGCACATCCCCAGTAGGAGATGTGCAAGAGGCAGCTGATCGATGTTTCTTTCTCATCGATGTTTCTAACTCTCTCTCTCCCTTCCTCTCTGTAAAAAATCAATAAAATATATTTTAAAAAAAAGAAGAAGAGACATGAGAGCTCGCTCTCTCTCCCCACACCCCCCCAACACACACACACACACACACACACACACACACACACACACACACACTTCTTCCCGGAGCACATACAGAGAAAAAGCCGTGTGAGTACACAAGGAGAAGGTGGCAGTCTACAAACTAGAAAGGGAATCCTCACCAGAAACCAAACCCTGCCAGACCTTGATCTTGGACTTTCTAGCCTTTCGAACTGTGAGTAAATAAATTTATGTTGTTTAAGCCACTCAGGCATATTTTGTTATGGAAGATGGAGCTAACTAATACAGTTTCTAAGTGTGTAAACAGTACATCCTACTTAGTGTATTCCAGTAATACTAACTATGGGCATGTCCTTCGGTATAGCAATTTCACATCTAGATTTTACTTAGTAGAAGCACAACCAACCCTGCAAAAATACATGCAGGAGTCCGTTCACTGTAGAAAAGAGATCAGTCACAGCATATGCCCAGCAAAGAGGATGGATTAAAAAGTTAATGTCAACTACAGGTGACAGAATGCTCTGCTTTGCAAATAGATGTGATTACAATATGAGTTATAAAGGCAAGTTGCTGAATATTCTATAAAATGTGATTTTATTTTTGTAGAAAAGTTATGTATGTACGTTCATGTATGCAGAAAAATTTGAAAGAATATGTGCCAAATGAAAAGGGAATGGGAACATTTCTGAATTATTTAAAAAATTTACATATATTGTCTATATTAAAAATAAATCAATGTGGAAAAGTTATTGTTAAGTAGTGATTCATTTTGTGATCTCAGGCTTTTGATATAAATCCACTAACATATTTGGTCCACTCCTTTATCCTTTAGGGAAGCAGAGTTCATGATTTTACTGTAGAGAGTTCATGTAAAAACGTTCTGAGTATCTTTCTAGCTACTGAAATAATTATGTATATAGTTCTAATGCTGATCATTTATGTTGAAAACTAACAAAGAGATGTATAGAGAGGATTAATGGGATTTCTAATAGATTTCTTTATATAACGGGACAATTTGGGGTAAAAAATAACTTTTTTTCTTAAGTGATTTATAATAACTGGCATGTCTACTTTTAATTATCTTAATCACCCTCTTTTCATTATTGAGTTGACACTGTGTGTGTATCTTAATGAATTTACAGAGATTATTTCAATCGATTGGTTTTGTTAACAGAACAATAAATTCTGACTGATAAGAATTCAGGATGTAATTAGTTAGCTCTTCTTATTATGCAAATTTCTGATACTTCTGTAATGAGTAATTAAAGATTAATAAGAAAGATAGTCCCGAATTAGCTGCTTCTTATCTGTAAATGCTTCAGGATGTGTGGGGATCAGGCTTCATTTACATATTCTCAATGACTGGTAGTTAGACAACTTCTATCTGAAAGTCTCCTGGGGGGGGAGGAAAACCCTGCCCCTGGCCATGGAGTTTCACAGGAAGGTGGCTGAACCCTCAACTCCATCTTCTTCACTTCTGCTCAGGAAGTGGAAGGTCAAGCCAGACTGTTTCTGAGTCCTCACTGTGCCCCTTTCTCTGGCTAGTGATCTTCAGCCAGTCATTTCTACCTCTCGGCGCCTTTGTCTCCATGCCACTAAGCACAGAGCGGGGCGAGGATCCAATGATGGAATCCACATAAGACACTTAACAGGGGCTTGCACACAGTGGGCACTCTGTGGAAAGCAGCTGCTGGTATTATTCATTCCATAAATATTTAAACTCCTACTATTTGCCAGGCACTGTTCTAGGAACCAATGACAGTTTAACGAATGAACAAGACTAACCCCTACTTTCATGGAAGCTATGATTTTCTTTCTTTCCCCTTTCTTCTTCGGGGCTTTGTAAAATCTGAAGCTCTAAATCATGAGGCCCTGTGGTTGTTTCTTTTGCTCAGAGTCCCATCACAAGCACACACAGGCAGGAGGACACTCAGTCAAGCCTTCTGCCTAGCGAATAAAAGAGGGTGTCATGCAGGAGGCTGCCAGAAGTAGGGCCCCTTGAGGACACATTCTGCTCAGGGGCTTGGGGGAGCCCAGCAGACAAGAGCAATAGCATTCTCATAGCATGATACATCGCTCTTCAAATAGCACCCTCCCACTGACCGTGGCCTCCTGTGCACTGGCCCAGGGAGTCCGGGAGTACCCTGTGGGCCATGTGATTATATCGGTTTCACAGCTGGCTGGCGGATGACCATTCTCAGAGGTTTGCCCCAGATGCACAACTGTTTGTGGCAGAACCGATTCAAAACTAAGTCCCAACTCCAAAGCCCAAGCTCCGTCCCGCTCACCATGCTGCCTCCCTGCCTGCTACACCCCCTCCACGTCCCAGATAGAGGTGATGAGGCCAGCCCAGGAGGCCCACACAGGAGTACCTGGTTAAGCTCTCCAGGAGAAGGACCGGGCTCACTGTGGCTACACTCTTTGGGAAAAGAGTGACAGGGACATAAAGGACCTGACGAGAATCACACCAGAGAACTGGGGAGGAGATGGAGATGCGCAGCTGCCAGAGAGGACAGCACTGCCAGGCTTGGCTCCTGCATCTCCCACTTCCCAGTGCTGTGGCCTGAGCCCACTGGCTGACACTCTCTCAATCCAAGCAGCTTTGTCTGAGAAAATGCCCAAACCACCCGGACCACCTAGAGTTGCTGAGAGCGACAAAGAGAATGCAAATATGAAGAGTAAAGAAAATGGCACACAGTAGGCACTTAATAAGTGCCACTTTGGTTTCTGAAGATGAGATAAAGTGTTCTGTGAGTGAGTCTACGACTGCTCTTCACTTTTTCCTCATTTTATCATCACGATGGGCATCACTATCACTGTCATCAGATCAATCCAGCTTAAAGTTAATTCCCACAGGAGAAGATCTAGCAGTTTAAGGAAAACCTTGCCACGTCTAATTCTGCAGAGGCTGGCAACCCAGGAAAACCAACCTTGTGCTACCCTTCCAGCAGCAGCTCACCAGCACCTCAGCCTCCCTGAGCCCCTCCAACCTCACCACTCACTGAGCTCACAGGGGACTAGCTGGTCCTCATCCTGGGCATCTAACGCTCTACATACAAAAGCAATAAGACTGAACCGTTGCTACTAAAAGATCAAAGGAACCGAAGTGCACAGAGAGCACAAAGCAGCCGCACTCACAGCGATGATGTTGAAGAAGTCATCGTCCCCCAGCGTGTCCAGAATAGACGAGACCGTCTGCTTGGCGATGGTCAGGCGGAGACCCTTCATGCTGCCGCTGACGTCAACTAAGATGACCACGTCCTTCGGAGAAGTCGCTGCCTGGATGTACCTAGGTCAGGGGAACACACAGGGAAACTGAATCTTGACCCTCTCTGCAAGTTTGCCTTTTAAAAACTAACTGAGAGGTTTGTCCATTTCCTACCATTTTCGGTTCCTGCAGTCAAAGGCAATGACTCCATTCTCATCTGGTTCCCATTTAATCCCTAGAAGAAAAATGGAGTTATAAGAAACCCAGAAACTTCAAATATTTATTCATAGCACTTCAAGGCTGCTCTGCTTTGCTGACTGAGTGGACAGGGTGAAAAATCACATGTGAAGACCAACCCTGGAGCTCATCACGTGCTCCGTCGCCCACTCTGGGAGGGTGCTGCGGGGCTGCCACAGGACAGCAATTAGCCTGAGTGCACTCCTGCCGAGGCCCGCTGGCGGTGGCACTGCCTTGAGTAAAGCTCTGTCCATTGAGGAAGGACGGGCTGCAGCCCCTTTCATGGCTAAAGATAAAGTTAGCCAAGGTCGTTTCTCACTGTCCCTCAAATTGCTGGACGTGGGGAATCATTCACAGGTCTCTGGGCAAGGTGGGCACATCCCTGGACCTGGGTCAGTTGTGCCTATAGTATGGGAGGTACAAGCATTTGATATGTTTCTATCGCAGAATATACACAGGTCTGTTCTTTCCTGACTCCTGTTTTTAAAATCAGGAATTTGGGCCTGGCTTTAAAATAAAATAAAATAAAATAAAATAAAATGGCCCTAATTGTGCTGTACAATGAAGTGTGAGTTTCAAGCTTGGAGGCCTGGAGAGCTTTTCTTAGATGTAAATGGGTTCTAACACCTTTAGCTTCATGGTTGGCAGACAGTTGACATTCTCTGTTTACAACTTGGTTTTTAAGAATAAAACTTTTTTAAAAAGTTTTTGCTGCCTAAAAATAAGATAGAAAATCATTGTTTTCAACTCTCAGTGGTGCTCAGAGATGGAGGATTTGAAACACAGACTTCGGAGTTCAGAACACTAGAAAAATTCTTTTCTATGAGGAAATCGTGACTCAGAGTGTAGCCTTGAGCGTCTCCTTTCCAATTAATAATGGCCAGCCTTCCGGACCACACGGGGCTCACAGCATGTGCTCAAGATAACGCCCCCGAGTTATTACACAGATAACTCTGAGATGGCAGTTTGTAATCCAATGAGTCATTTTGTTCTTGTCTTCCTTGTACCTACATTTCCCATCTGCAAATGTGCCTAATTTAATGAGTTCCCTGTAACAAATCAGAAAAAAGTATGAGAAGCCACTGCCATTGGAAGGCCATTAGGTAATGAAGATAAAATAAAGCTGACATGCTATTGTACACTAAAGGACAAGAATGCAATTTGTTTTAAAAACATCTGACACACCGCTTTGTACAAAGCCAAGTGCAGCCAGATTCATACAGTCTTGACACATTTGCAATTATATCCTTGGTGAGGCTAGGTAATGTTCCACACAGAATTGGTTTGAGTCCAATATAAAGAGAATTTATCTTTTAATGTGTTGACTCATGGTAGGCGGTCAGTGGGTGTTTCTGGAGTTGAACTGTGTGTAGTGTGCTTCGATGGCGAGCATGTCTGCCATCCACCTTCCCCATCACTGTGCTCTACCAGAATAAGAACATGGTCAGTTCGCCCCTCCTGCCCAGCATTTAGGCCTGGGCCTGGGGGACAGGAATTGATGCCACCGCATGCTCTCCTTTGGACTGAGTTCATTTCTCTGCAAGTGGGATTGTCCTCCTCCCAGTCACTCTGACAAGTGAAGGGCAGACAGCAGAGACTAAGAAAGGTGGGCCCAGTCCCTCCTGCCCTCAAGCAGCCTCACATCTAGCAGAAAAGCAGACACTAGGTATGAAATCACAAGAACCAGAGAAGTCAGGAAGGACAGTACCTAAGGCTATGCTAGTGTATAAAGGTGGCTCTAAAAGGAAGAAGGACTTGAGGCTGTGTTAGTGAATAATGGCGGCTCTATACCTGAGGCTATGTTAGTGTATAAAGGTTGGCTCTATTCCTGAAGATGAAGGAGGCTCTTCAAGCTGAGAACAGAATGATGGCACCTTAGGGCTGAGGTAACAAAGGCCTACTAACTGGGCGGCTTGTCAGGAGTGTATGCTCTCACAATGATGGGAGACAGATGTGCAACATCAAGGGCCATGCCCCCTCTGAAGGCTCTAGGGAAGAGTCCTTCCTTGTCCTTACCTTCTGGTGGCCTCGGCGGTCCCTGACTTAGAGCTGCATCTCTGCAATCTCTTTCTCATCTTCCCACGGCTGACTACCCCTGTGTCCCTGTGTCTTCTCCTCTTTTAAGGACACCAGTCACCTTGGATGTAGGTCCCACCCAAATACAGTATGATCTAATCCCAACTTAACTAATTACATCTAAGAGACCCTACTTTCAAGTAAGGTTACATTCCAGGGCTCCAAGTGAGCATGCATTTGTGGTAGAGACACCATTAAACCCACTAATGGGTTAGATTCATGAAACCTAAGTGAGGAGTGGCCACAGGGTGAAGAATACCCCAGGTAAAGAGACCAATGTTTGCAAAGGTCCTGACGCTGAGAAGAGCACGTCAAGTTCAAGGAACTGAAGGAATGCTGGTGTGGCCGTGCCAGTGCACAGATGTTTATGCAGAGGAAAGATCCTGGTAGGAAACTGAGGCCCGGGCTCTCTGAGTCAGGACATCAGTGCACACTGAGTGAGGATGCAGGCAGTTCTAGGCACCGCTGCCCTGGGTGTAACAACAAAAGTCAACCTGGTCTCCAAGTCCGGACCAGATGGGCTTTTGGGTGGGGGTGGGGGGGTCAACTTGCTCAAATCTGACCTTTGGATCAAAACCTTCATTTCACAGCAGGGAATCCAAGGTTCTCCGAGTTCAATAGCTTTCCCTGAGATTTCTAATAGGATGAGAACTTGATGTCCAGGCATTTTCCTAGGGTGTCCCATGAGAAGTTCTCCAGGACGTTAGCATGAGTTAAGTGAATAAAAATAAACCGGGAGGGACATCTGAGGGCCTTTAAGCTGCTTCAGCACATCCTGAATCTCCGGGACTGGAACGGCAGGGGCAGCATTCACCAAACTAATTTGAGCACTGAGCCCCTTCTCCCCAAAACAGTCTCACAACAAAATGTTTTAGGAGAGAAACCTCAGGAAACTCTATTCCAGATGGTACCATCTCCCCAAGGACATATCTACTTTTTAGTATATAAGTTTTTGCTCAGGTAGATATTGTGAAAATATTCAAGTAACTTCAAATCCCAGAGATAGTAATAGTTGGCTCACCAAGATGCAGGGAATTTTGTGATGCAGGGAACTGTCTGTTAATCAAGAGCTACCCCGATGAGGCACCTAACTTCTGGAAGTGCCACATGCCTTTGGGGACCCACCCAGGCTGGATGGGGCATGAATCTCCAGGCAGGAGGAAGGATGCAGCTCAGTAGACTTAGCTGCTTCTACCTGGGCCTCGCGGCTTCACGAGCAGCGCCAGTGATTGCCAAGCTGCCTTCCTCAGCTTTCAGAGGACAGTCTCCAGAACATTCAGCACATCCTTGAGGTGAGACTCAAAATAATGTCAAAATCTCTACTGCAAACTCCAATGCTCAAATCTGACTGAATTTAAAATATTGTACAACATTCATATACCCCATAGCTGGTCCCCCGGAGTCATTAAAACTAATATTAGAGTGAAATTAATTTCATCTAAAACAACATATGACTTCATGTTCTCCTTTAGCACATGCAAACGAACAGCAGGGCCAAGAGAGCAGAGCCTCATCCAGCCTCGTCTGAAAGCTGAGCCACATGCTGCCAATATAATTGCATGTGACAGAAAGGTTTAAGGCAGTCCAACAGCACTAACAACTACAACAAAGAGCACGGTAAACTCCAAATATCTTTTTGGCCTCTCAATTTATTCCTGCCCTCTACCTCAACAAAGGGTATCATTGCTTTTCTTCTCTCCTTAGGGCCAAGTCCTTTCCCCAATACTGCCTTGGAGCTGCTAACGACATCCAAGTCATCTGCACAACCCACCATCTGAAAAACACTAACTATCGCATTGCAACCTGGGATTTCTCTTCCCTATCTGAGAATAAAAGCCCAAAAAGATGAGGAAAGAAAGGAAGGAAAATCAATAGGTAGCAGATGTTGGTTTATCCCTAACTGGGTAAGTTCTGCCCAATTCCTTCCTCGATATTGTTTATTTAGCCCCAAATCTTAAGTTTAAATAAATAGCTCCCAATATAACTTTAGATCTAAAGTAGCTGGTCCACAATGAAATGCTAGCTTAACATGATTGAGCTGTAATCAAATTTGGAATGTCTTCTAAGACAATCTTCAAATATCAACCACACTTCACCTACTGCTAACCCTTGGTGAGGAAGGCGGGCAAGAGAAAAAACAGAAAGTAACACTGTGCAGGGAACCTACTCTTTTTTTTTTAATATATTTTTTATTGATTAAGATATTACATATGTGTCCTTGTCCCCACGTTACCCTCTACCCGCCCCCGGTCATGTCCTCCCCTCCCCCCCATTGTCCGTGTCCATTGGTTAGGCCTATATGCCTGCTCACTGTCAGCTTCTTGAAGAAACCCAACAAAAGCAACAATAACCTTTGCTTTTCTCATAGCTCATCTTGATACAATAAATGTCTGTGCTGCC
>NW_006284347.1:1432011-1467433 GCF_000327345.1 Myotis davidii | reverse complement strand
CCAAGATGAAAAAAGACAGCTGCGTCCTCAGGTGCCAGCCCCTTTCCGCGCGCGCGAGTCCCTTACTTCTGCGCTTTACTTCTGCAGCTTCTCTTGCTCTCAGTGTGCTTTTCTTTCCTTCTAGTTGTAGAATTTACAGTCAGCCAGGCTTCCTGTGGTTCTGGATGATGTCCGTATTGTTTTTCTGAGGTATTAATCAATTGTTGTGAGCAGCATCAACTTCCCGGTGTTTATCTCTGCCGCCATCTTAGTTTCTCTCCAGGGAACCTACTCTTGACGTGTTACCAGCCAACAGCAGCTTGCAGAGAGCTCTTTGGTTATCCAAACTTGTAGAGAGCTCTGCAGTTAGCCATCCGTTCCCCTCCTCGCAGCTGTACTGGGAACCAGCTTTCACCTTTGTGTGGCCCAGAAATCATGACAAAGACCAGAAAAGCAGTTCCCTTTGAGATCATCGAGCCTCCTACTGGAACAATCTCCTGAGATGAGGCTCTGGGATGGGGAGAGTCTGATACTGGGGAAGGAACTGAGCTGCTTATCATCATGCATACATTTAATTGTTGTCTGTGTTTGATTAGCTACTGATCTGTCTATGATATATTTAAGGACAGCTACAAATGACTGTCAGTCAGCGATATCACTGTGGACAAAGGGAAGCATTGGCCAGAACACAAAGGATGGATCAGCACTGCAGGCCCCACCCAGGCAGAAACTGGGACACACACAGGATTGTAAAATCATGAACTGATGAGGCTCTCAGGATAGACTCACTGTGCAGGTACGACTCTGCCTCCTGGGAGGTGATGAGCCTGGAGATCCCTTTTTAACCTTAACATGGTGGTCATGAGGCATCATGAGGTAAGCTACCAACAGAAGGGGGCACCCAGTGTCCTGGACTTGGTGGATATTGGAATAGAAAGGACAGAGACTTGGGAGGACTTGGAGAAGAGGGAGCCATGGAGGGGGGTGGCAGAAGGGGACCATGGCTCTACACTGTGTTTATGCCCATTCCCTCCTCGGTCACTCAGTCCCTTAGACAGAAGCTAGTGACCAGTTTCCCAGAGAGGCAGCAGCTCTATTGTTCCTAGGGAGGAACAATACCAGTAGGATAGGGGATGGTAGATGTGCTGAATTTTGATCCACTGAGTGATATATCCATTTAACAAATACATACTGAATACCTACAATGTGATATTCTTGGTGCTGGTGACAAGTGATGGATGAAACAAATGGCTCTGTCCTCCTGGGGCAGGTATCCCAGTAAAGGAGACAGGGATTGAAAGCCTGATGCCTCAGGACCGTAGGCCCGAGTTCATATTTTATAGGGTAACAACCACTATGAGAGCAAACAAAAAAAGAGGTGGTTGAGGCATTAACACCATTGCCAACTCCCTTTGATCCTGTTGGTACATCCTGGGTTAGTCAGCTCATCTCTTGGCCTCTGTTTTCTCATTTCACAATGGGCATTGCAGGAGACCCAGCTCAGAGGATCGTTTGAGGGTTACAGCAAGCAATGCATGTATGAGCAGCCAGCAGAGAGCTCAACAAACAATGGCCACTATCACTATCATCAGCAGCAGTGTTACATTCACAGCAATCCCAAAGGCTCTCAGGGATGAAACTGAACTAGACAGAGCTTCACTGGCCCTGAGTAAACAATCCTGCAGGCCCAAAGGCCCTTTAACAGCAGTTTTGTTGTTGCTG
Source organism: Myotis davidii (assembly GCF_000327345.1). Lineage (NCBI taxonomy): Eukaryota > Metazoa > Chordata > Mammalia > Chiroptera > Vespertilionidae > Myotis > Myotis davidii. Next base: position 1,465,732 of record NW_006284347.1, on the reverse strand, counting down.
TTGTTTAGAAGAGCTTATCTGAAGTTCCCTGTTCAGTGAGACCCTTTTGTAATGTAGACACTAAAAGGCAATGCCAGTAGTTCCTTGAAAACTGGGCATCAGATTATACAAGTCTTTTTCTACAGAGTTATACTATTCAACACAGTAGCTACTAGCCCCATGTGACTATTTCATTCTACACTTAAATTAATTAAAAGTATAAAATTCAAATCTTAGTTCCTCAGTCTCACTAGGCACATTTCAAGTTCTCAGCAGCCGCCTGTGGTCAGTGGCTACCACATAAGACACTAGATACAGAGCATCTGGGTGGTCAGACACTTCTTTCAGACAGCACAACAGAACTGCTGCCACCTGCCCATACACATAAAGGGAACTGGTGGAGGCCTATGTGAAGTTATGCAGAAGTGGACAACATCATCACAGGTATGCTTCTAGGCTAATGCTGACTAAAATTCTCCTTCCAGAAAGAATTTCCTTCCACCTCCAGAGATGGGATTATGCTCCTTTTCTGTGATCCCCCAGCATCCTCTATATCCCCTTCCTTAGCATGAAACACACTGTATCACGACGGCCTGTTCATCTCTCTCCCCATGGTGGTCACTGTCCCTTCATTTAGGCACCCACTCCAGACAAGGCCACAGTATCCTCACCAATCCCCATGGTTTCACTTGACTGGCCCTACCCACTGTCCAGTGTCCTGGATTTCCCATGTGGGCACATGACCCAGACCAGGCTAATCCTTGGACTTTCATCCAAGCTATTGAGATAGATGCTGTCTCTTCCCAGGACCATAACTGAAGAATGACCCTGCAAGCCCGCGGCCATGTTCTCCGTTGTGAGGAAATCATCTGCCAGGGAAAGAAGGTCTGAACAGAGGAAGGTAGAGGTGAAGAATGAAAGCAAATAGTCAAAATCCAAATGGCATTGCTGACTTCTGGAATCCAGCTGCGCCTCAAAACTGCACAACACTTGAATTTTGAGTTACATGAGCAAATAAATGTGCCCCTTGCTGGAGCTAGTCGTAACTGGGTTTCTGAATCTTTCAATCAAAATCCCTGATGAATGCATGTCCCAACAAGAGGGGCCTGCACAAGGACCAAGGCCTTTTCTGTCCAGTTCCCCATTTTATCCTCAGGGCCTCACACAGAGCTCAGAACAAAGCAAGAACTCAAGATATATTTTTGTAAGAATAAAGAAACATCCCTCTGCTTAAGAACATGCATGCTGATAACTGGCTTATAGTATTATATCATTCTACACATGGAAAGATGCATCATGAAAAGAAAAACATCTTAGCAAAAAAATGCCCCTGGATCCTTTTTCCAATAATCATGTTACATGCTCTCTGTTCAGAACTCAGCACTGAGTGACCATGTGACATTTATCAGGCAATGAAACCCCTTTGGAGGACTGTGACCTATGTCTACATTAACACAGAAAAGATGCAGAAATTTTACAGTCAAAATGTCATAAAAGAACTATAAGCATTTCTGAGTCAACTGCTCTGACTGATGAAAACCTTGTATGTAATTAATCTCCCCTATTATATAAACTCTCTATTAGAATTCCCTTTTATTATAGATTGAATGTTTGAGTCAAGCCCCCCACCCGCCATTCATATGTTGAAGCCCTAACCCTCTATGCGATGGTATTGAGAGGTGGAGCCTTTGGAAGGTGAAGCTATGAGGGTGGGGCCCCATGATGGGATTAGTGGCCTTTTAGGAAGAGTAGGAAACACCAGAGCCTCTTCTCTCTACCATGGGAGGACAGGGAGAAGGTGGCCATCTGCAACCCAGAAAGAGGGCTCTCACCAAGAACTGAGTGTGCTGGTACCTTGATCTTGGCCTTCCCAGCCTCCATACCTATGAGGGATAAATGCCTGTGTTTCAACCTTTCAGTCTATGATATTTTGCTATGGCAGCCCAAGATTATTCATACACCTTTATTTTCAAATTTCCTCACGACCATAGTTTGAGGGCTTTCTGCTGGTGGAGACAACAGATGACCTCTGGTCTCTTCTTATCTGCTCTACTTCAGCCAAATGCCACATGGCAAGATTATGAGATGTCCTTGTGGCTTCCTCACTGGATCAGCCACCCACCATGCTCTCATTTCAGCAACATCTGTGTGAAATTTACTCTCTGTTGAGTGTTTCAAAGCAGACTGCAACTTGGTGATACTGGAACTTTAACAGACCGCTGTTTATTATAGCGTTATCTTTAATAAGATACTTATTGTTTAAATTCCTGTGAGCTCCTCAGCTCTTGGGAAATGGTGAATAATCTGGCAAAGCAGACATTGGCAAGCAAGTCTCAGGGGACAGATGCTGTGTGCAAGGCAAGCAGCTCCTCGGGGCGGAGGCTGGCAGTCTCTGTGCCTCGGAGCGGGAAGACATCAGGTGCCTAGCCTTACTTAATGAAAACATAAAAGACTCCACTTAATTGCTCCAAGATTATGCAGGATGTTTTTTCCCCCTTCTTTTAGGTTGAGCTTGTTAATTTGTACAGCTGTGTTGCTGGCACAATTGCAGCCTCGAGTCCTGTTTTCACAACTTGTAAGCAAAATTAAAACTTCCCTTTTTAATTAAAATTCAAACCAAGCCAGAGTTAAATTCCTATTGCAAAGTAGAGGCCTGGGAAGGCTCCCAAATGAACACCTGCTTCACGGCAAGATGGCCAGACTCTGACAAATGCACTCATTGGAAGGTGCTGCTGGTGGCCCCTAAGGAGGTTCCCGACATCCGTGGTGCGTTGGCCATTTTGGCCTCTTCTTCCAAGGGCAGTTGGCTCCAGAGGGGGCAAACTCAAATTCCAATTTTCCATTTCCTACACCTTTCAGTCAGAACTTAACTCCTCCAATGATGACTTGTTCCTTTCCCCGATTATAACAATAGTATCAATAATAATAATAATAATAATAATAATAATAAAGGCAAACTCTTATGAGGAAGTTTAAATACTGTATGCTCACACCACCATTCCCCACTGTGGGCAACTCTATGAATGACTGTATTGAGAAAGATGCCTGGTGCATGTGCAAGAAGGGGTGCAGATGCCACATGGCCAATCCTATCCTGCACCTGACGATAGATTTAATAGCTTTTTAATTGGCACATAGTTGACATACAATATTATATGAGTTTCAGGTGTACAGCCCAGTGATTCGACATTTAAATACCTTACAAACGATCACCGTGGTAAGTAATAAACTAATGTCACCAAATAGTTACTGCACCACTACTGACTGTATTCCCTATGCTGTCCATTACATCCCCATGACTTACTTATTTTATAACTGGAATTCTGTTCCTCTTAATCCCCTTCACTTATTTTTCCCATGCCCCCACCTCCCTCCCCTCTGACAACCATCAGTTTGTTCTCTGTATCAATGAGTCAGTTTCTATTTTGTTTTGTCTGTTCCTCTGTTTTGCTTTTAGAACATTTCATTTTCTCCGAAAGGAAGGGGGACCAGTTTTAACCGCGGACCCTAAAGGAACATATCACATGTCCCTTTGCCTGCATCATAGCCCTCCATGCAGGGTACTCACCTGGGTACTGCCGGAAAAAGCCCTTTGCACTTCCAAAGTACTGCCATATGAGAGACGGGTCACGGTCAAAGTTATCCACAAAAACTTTGTTTAGGGATTCAGACCAATAAACACCATTGACAATTGCTGGGTCTGGGGGAAAAAAGAAAGAAAGAGAGAGAAGATGTTACAAACCCAAGTGAGAGAACCTGGCTGGAATTGCATAGCTGGTGGTGACCGGCAGGAGGCCACCTTGCAGAAAGCCACAAAGACAGTGACAGCCCCTGGAAACTCCATATTTTAGGGTGTCCCCATCCTGCCCTGATGGGCCCTCCAGCCAGTGGGAGCCCTCCCAGTGGCTCCTTCCCTGGAAGGCACATCCCTTTATTCTCATGTGGCCCACAGTTCTCAAGGGAGCAGAGAGACACTTCTTAGCATTTTTCACACTTTCCCCCTCCTGAGCCTGAACTCAGCTTAACAATAGGAAAAACGTGTGTGTGTGTGTGTGTGTGTGTGTGTGTGTGTGTGTGTTTTCTCACTGCAGTTACCTCAGCCAACTTAGTCTCATTCAAATCCTCTTCACCTCAGCCCTAGAAGTTTGCTTTCTTTTTTTTTTTTAAGGTAAGTAAATTGGAATTGTGCAAGTAAATCTCTCCACTTCTTTTGTTCAGCAGCGTGAGCGCAGGACGGAAGGCACCACCTCGCCGCGCTCTTCTGCTGGACTCCTTTGAGCAGCCCGCGGCAGAAACTCCAAAAACGTATGGATTGGTGAAGAGAGGGCTGGTTGGCTGGATGGGTGATTAAAACGAAGATTACAGACAGCTGTCTACTCTTCGACCCACTATCCCAGGAGCAAATTCCTCTTCCTCACCTGGGCCGCCCAAAGATAACCCCTTGTCCCACCCATAAGAATGAAGGGCAAGGGCACTGAAGAATGGACAAGGTTTCTGGCATAATGGTGGAAGCAGGATGGAGCAGCGAGGATGTCATGACTGTCCACTTTTTGTTTTTGTTTTTAATCTCCGAAACTCCTGTTTCAAAATGATACCACATTAAGCAACATTCTGTTCTAACTGGGGAAATAATTGTCCAGTCCCAGTCTGATGAGGGTAAGACTAACAACAGGATGAGCATATTAATAACTACGGAGAGGAGGAGGAGAAACCTTTCAGTGCTTCCTGTGGGACAGGCACTGTGCTATTTTATCTCCTACCACCCCACCTCAGCCCTCCAAGACAGGCTGCCTCGCTACCCTGCAGGCTACACAAGTGGAAACTGAGTGAAGAAGGTTAGGTTCCTCCTATCGGCACCCCGCTAGGAAGTGACAAAACCTCTGATCAGTGTTTTCCTTATTTGTAAAATGGGGGTAATAGTGCCCACCATCGAAGGCTGCTTGGAAGGTTAAAATAATTGACAGAAAAGGCCAAGGGCATTCCTAAAGCCATCTATGTAGGTATTTCACTGGCCTGAAGTGCTTCCTGTGGGACTCCAAGCCACAGCAATCCCACCATGGCATCCTTATTCCAAATACTAATCATCACGCACAGCTGAGGGGATGAGGAGAGATTGGGTCACTCCAGTCCTCAATCTCATGGTAAGACAATGAGATAAATCATATCAGAAACGTTCATATGAATTAGGTACACTGACTTGCTCACTATAGTGCACCCTATCCTCCCACCCTCCTCCACACAATCTGCCCTCTGCCAGCTGGCTGCCCCCAAAATGTTCACCTGGAGAGGTCCCAGCAGAGCCCATAATGGCTCCTGACCCAGTGGGCATTCATGGTGTCTTGTCTTATTGTCTTACCTCTGGCTGCCTTATTTTTTCAGATCACTTACTAGGACTCAATAGGCAATTGGGATTCTGACTCTCATTTTAACTCTTGTGAACAATAATAACCACATCACAGGCTAGGAGAGTGAAAATGACCAGTTCAACCTTTTGCCGCAAGTAATTTTAAGAAAGACTTGATCTTTACAATCCTGGAAAATGGAGCCTTTTATTGTTCCTGTCCAAGCTTGACAAAAATTATTCTGACTCACTCTCTGCTACAAAAGCCCCTTAAATTAATCCTCAAAGATGCAAAGACAATAATGACACTGAAAAAAAATCTATGGTTCTTGCCTCCTCCATCAATGGCCTCAATTATGTCAGTGTCATATGAAAACCTTTCATAATTAGAAGCAAAAATTCCAATTTGCCAGCTAACTGTCTCAACATGTTAAGGAGTCAAACAGTTTCCAGTTAGAGGATTCTTTTTTCTCGGGAGTGGTTTCTTTGGGGGGTGGTAAGAGTCGGTCCTTGCCTCCAGGCGGTCATGGAAACCAAAGATTACCACCTGGGGAAGGGTGAGTACATTCAGAAATGGTGGTGGTCTGAGGATCGCTTTGCCCACGTCATTTGGACCTCAGATCTTGCTATGAAATTATGCCTCCTCAAGAAAAGGGGGCCTCAAATTTCCTAGGGCGTGGTGAGCAAGAGAAGCAGAACCACTGAAAGATATGATCTAGTTAAAATGGAGACTGTTGCACACACCTATTTCATCAAATATCTCAAATAATCACAGTGTATTGATTTCACAAGCTTCCTTAGCAAGCAAATTAATAGAAGAAAAAAATCTTGAATTACTGTCCATTGTTACCATCACCTAAGAGATAGAAGGGAAAAACAGGAAAATGATGTCATTATTAAGCGGGGCATTCATCTAAGTATTTGGGATTTAAAAAGACTTCAGTTAAAAATGGTTTTCCCAGCTCATTGCCAGAAAGCAGAAGTGAAGGAGCCCAAAGGGTCCTGCACCCCATGTACCCAGGACCCCAGCCCTTCCAGCACTGACTGGGGAGGAGGCAGACATTACCGGGGTGTGGACAACTCCCCAGCCTGATGTTCCCTCCGTGCTTGCTGACAGATTTGCTTTCTTAAGGTCACTTGTAAAAATGACAGCATCCTCCTTAGTGGCAGGTTTACTGTGTTTCAAAATTTGTTTAAAAGCCCCCTTTGCTTCATTTAGGATTTTCCAAGAGTCCTAGATTAATTTGAGCATTAGCTTTCACCTCCACCCTTAATCGTCTTATGGGTTTAATGTACTGTATTAGCTTCCTGTGGCTGCTATAACAAAACACCACAGACTAAGTGGTTCAAAACAGAAATTTATTTCGGAGGCCAGAACGCCAAAATCACGGTTGGCAGGATTGGATCCTCCTGGGGCCCTGAGGAAGAGTGTGCCCCATGCCTCTCTCCTTGCTCCTGGTGGCCCCCAGCATCACTTGATGCTTCCTGCCTTGTAGATGCATCACTCCAACTCCTGCCTCCATCTCTATATGGCCTGTCCCCTCTATACGCCTTTGTCCAATCACCTCTCCTTTTCTTTGAAGAAACCAGCCATTGGACTCAGGGTCCACCCTCAATTCAAGATGATCTCATCTCAAAATCTTTAACTTAATTACATCTGTAAAGATCCTATTTCCAAAATAGCTCACATCTGCAGGACATACAGGAGGCCACTGCTCAACCTGATGCAGGTACTCTCTTACTTATCCTACAATACACCCATATTCCATAGTTTGTGTGTATTCCTTTTAAACCTAGCTTAATAAATGCAGGCTTTTGCCCTACAAAGGACATTTAAAGGCCTTCTTCCTTTTCTTCTTTATGGGGACAATTCAGATTTTTATGTCTGTATTATAATTTTATGGGCTTCCTGACTTATGTCAATGGGTCCAACCTATAATGTACAAAATTGGGTTAAAATATTTTCCTTAATGTCTAGTGTATGTGTCAATGCTCAGCCTCTGTGCTCAGTATAGCGAATGCCACATAACACAGTCATTTTATCCAATGTTCCTGCCCATTCCACATCAACTTATTATTCATGTTGGTCAATACGAAGACCAGGAATAGCAGTTCTGCTATCTCCTGAGAGATTAAATCCCTTCCGATGCCAGTCAAAATTTATCAGATGTTCAGCTTTTAGTAAAATAGATGACTAGCAGATGTTTAGAGAGTGAGAGTCTCACACCACTTCTGTGATCAATTTGCAATTGGTATCTGAAAAGCATCTCACACATCTCGGATCTGTCTTTGTAATGTATCATATAACCCATCAAAAATCACCTTTGCAGCCCTAACTGGTTTGGCTTTAGTGGATGGAGCGTTGGCCTGCGCACTGAAGGGTCCCAGGTTAGATTCTGGTCAAGGGCACATGCCTGGGTTACGGGCTCGATCCCCAGCGGAGGTCGTGCAGGAGGCAGCCAATCGGTGATTCTCGTTCATCATTGATGTTTCTATTTCTCTCTCCCTCTCCCTTCCTCTCTGAAATCAATAAAAATATATTTTTAAGAAATCACATTTGCAGGTTCCTTCTTTTATTTCCCCCCAAATAACTGCTCTCCCCCATGGGTGGCGCTTGGTACAGGGGGGTCACCTGGTGTTACACATGGCTAACGTTCTCTCCACACACACCATCCTACACACAGTCACACAACTTTCCATCAGTTCTTTATCTTTAAAGGAATAACCCCTCTGGTCATCCTCTTTCAGTCACCAGTCCCATCTCCCGAGTCCTGCCGGAGATGACCGGCCCTTTGGGTTCAAGCAAATCAATGAATGTAAGCACTCAGCACAGCCACTGGCACATCCAAAACGCTCCCCAAAGGGGGCTGTTATTTACTCTGTGCATTAGTAAATGAATAAATAAGAAGAACTCCCAACGCTTGTCCCTGTTCGCTACAGAGGGTGTCCCCAGGCAGCACCCTCCCAACAGTGGGTGTCCCTGTTCCCTACAGCAGGTATCCCTGGGCAGCACCCTCCACAGTGGTGATCCTGGGCAGCAGCCTCACAGAGCTGTGAGCCAGTCTGGGACTCAGGCTTTGGAGCTGGAGTTCGGGGTCTGAGTCCTCATTGGACACTTGTTAGCTAACAGCTCTGCACTGTGACAACTTCCCTGAGCTGCCACCCTCATCTGTAGAAGGAGATAGAACTGGCCCTCCCTCAAAGGCTGCTGAGAAAAGGCATGTAAGGTGGGAGGCCTCCTAACCCTCAGAGGGTACTTCAATGGTCTCATGCCATTCTATGATGAGCCCCAACCCCAGGGCAGATCAGCGGTTCTAAGACTATCCAGGTGGGGTTCTCCCTAATCTCATCCACCCTTCCTCAAATTATCAGGGCAAGGCCCTGTCCATGGATCTTTCATTCATTTGATCCGTCAAGGAACATTTATGGAGCATCTACTCTAGCAGGCATTCAGCCCTGAGCCAACAGACTATGAAGCTGACATTTCAGTCTGAGGAGGGGAGACAATGGACAAATAAGGAGAATTCCAAGTAGAAATGGGTGTCACACAGGCAGCAAAAAGGAATGGTAAGCTACTTGTATGGAAAGAAGGAAGGGGAGTGACTCAAAATGGATGGTCAAAGATGAACACTTTGAGGAGAGACCGGAATGCTACGTAGGCATCAGCCCAAAAATGCGGTGGCCAACAAGAGCTTTCTAGGCAGAGGGAGCAGCACTTCAGAAATCCCTGAGCTGGGAAGAAACCGGTATTTTGAGAAACAGCAAATCAGAGCATGTTGCTGGGGTCAGGGGAGAAGTGCAAGGTGGGCTGGAGGGTGGGCAGGCCACAGCGAGCATGGGTTTTCTGCCAGGCATATGTTCCTAAGAGACCTGACCTATGCTCCACTAGCGCCAAGGCCCCTCACATTTTTACTCACAGTCCTCAATTCAGGTCCTTTTTTGTCTGAACTCTACAGTGAGCATAGCCTGCTTCCTCTTTCCAGGACACCTCTTCAAGCAACCAGGATCTTCATGGAGTTTCCTCTCCAGACCTCAGAGCCATCTTTTCCCTCAGTATTGTTTACTCTCCAGTGAATTAATAGTACTGGGTTGATTTAAACTTGCCACTTTCTGCCACAAAAGATGGGTCCATTTCTAGAGAATCTGAGTATATTTGAGACATTATAGGTTAATGTAGAACTACTATTACCCAGAAACCATTGTTTGAAGGGAAAGGACAGAGTTTAGGTTCAACTAGGGTTTGAAGTGTGGCCTTTGTTTTTTAAAAAGGCATTTCCTGCCTTGAACAAGGCTGGAGGAAGGACATTGGGCTTTTCTAAGGTCTTTGAAAGTGTGTGTCTTCTGAATTTGAAGTCGCACCCAGTCCGGGGAGAGGGCTTGAGCCACGCAGTTGTCCTCAGTACTACATGTTGGATCAGATTCAAGAGGAGAATGGCTGGAGAGTTTTCATGTCTCCCATTTCAGCAAGTAAATGACATCTCTCCTATTCATTCTAAATAGATCATAGATTAAATAATGAATAGTTTCTATGCTAATTATCAAGTACTTATATGTATTGGAAAGTAGCCCTTAATGTGTGTTGAATTATAAAGTAGGTTTATTTGCCAAACATTTACTGTTCCTCTAAATTCAGTGATGTGCTAGATATTATATTCAGGTTTCACATTTAATTCACAAAGCTGGAGCCAATTTCTGGGACAGGAGGACGAAGAGAACGCATGGCCCAATGCTGAACCTCTCTAGATGAAGTTGGGAAGCAAAATGAATGGCAAACAGGTACCCCTACCGGCCTGGCAAATCTAGAGAGTGCTCTGGACTCTCAGTGTGCTAGGCTTCCAGGGTCATTCCCAGGTCACATCAATGACTAAAGTCTTCTGTTTGTTTGCTTTTTGCCTTAAATATATGAATTTTAAAGAGTCCTCCTCCCTTAACATACTATAAATCTTCTTCCTGGTCACTCCTTATTATCCTAGAATAAACCATTCCCCAGTCTTAAGAAGAAGAAAAGTATATAATAGAAATAAAAACAATGATGACGACATTGATAGCAGCAGAGATTGTCATTTCTGGAACATTTACAATGTGCCATGCAATATGCAGGACCCTTTCCAGGTAGGTACAAACAACTCTCCCTAGCCCCACTTTACAGATAAGAGAACTGATCCTTGGCGCATTGAAATCCATTGCCTGAGAACATCACCTTCCTAAGGTAGAGATTAGCTAAATTCCTTGTCCAAACTGTTAGCTGGAAGAAGACTTGAGGGGAGGCTGTGAGCTCTATTTACTGCCTCCCAGAGAGATGCAGAGGGAAGAGGAATGGGGTGCCTAGAAACGTACGGTCTGGACACCAGGGAACAGGTGGCTCATAGCAGGCTGAATGCCCTCAGCTGTCAACAAATAAAGTGGGAGGTCGCTGGAGAGGGGGACTGGGATTAGGCAGTCTTTGGGCCCTGACATGGCAGCTCTGCACCTGATGCTGGGGACAGTGAGTTGAAGGGGACATAGTGGGTGAAGACAAGGCAAACTGGGGACAAGAGCCCTTCTGCAAAGCCCCTTATGCTTCCGCCTCAGCATTTCTGTGCAAAGCTGTCAGTGAGGCTATGCCATCGCCATAGGCATTTGGACTTGGGGTCTAGAGTGAAGATGAGCACCATCAAGGGGCTTCTGACTCCAAAACAGCATTTGATAAATTGCAGTTAAGCTGGTACTCACTAATGTAAAACACCCCTTGTGACATGTGATATTGTGGCACTCACTGAGTCTCCCTGGAGGTCTACAGCATAAAGCTGAAGAAGCAGAGCCTACCTCCTTCCTGAGGGTTTGCTCTTGTTGGAAAGGGAATAGACTCCTCTTGGACAGGTTTGGAGATGGGGTGAGCACAGTCACCCTCTTCCCACCAGCATGTATGAAAACACCAACCTTGCATGGCCCTCACAGAGGCTCCCTGGAACTCGGTGTCCTTCTCTTAAATCTGCTCTAAATACCATGGCCAGACCATTCACCTTGCCCCAGAAACAGTGGTAGTTCCTGCTATGTCATCATGCAGACTAACCATCATTGCCTGGTGCTCCAAGCCACTCTGATCCAGCCCAGGATCCCTTTCAAATCTGCTTGCCCTCCAACACCCAACTACATACACCCAGTTCACAACCCTGTCCAATCTCACTGAAGCTTTTCCCTTTTTTTCTTCTAATGATTATATTTATAGTAGCTCTTACTACTACTACCATTGGACAACCTGCTGAAGGGTATAAATCATGGCCTGGCCAGTGTGGCTCAGAAATTGAGTATCTACCTAAGAACCAAGAGGTCACGGATTTGATTCTGAGTCAGAGCACATGCCTGTGTTGTTGATCCTCAGTAGGGGGTGTGCAGGAAGCAGCTAATCAATAATTCTCTCATCATTGATGTGTTGTTTTGTTTTTTATCTCCCTCTTCCTTCTTCTCTGGAATTAGAAAAATCCTATATAATAAAAAGGGAATATGCAAATTAACCCTTACACCCTCACAAGATTGGGGGCAATTAGGCTGGCAGGGGGGATGGTGAGGGGCGACCAGCCTGGCAGAGGGGGTCACTTGGGGGTGACAAGGCCAGTGGGAGGGGCAGTAACAGGCAAGCAGGCAAGCAGGCAAGTGAGTGATTAGGAGGCAGTGGTCCAGGATTGTGAGAGGGATGTCCAACTGCCAGTTTAGCAGTTGGACATCACCTGAGAAGTCCTGGATTGGAGAGGGTGTAGGCTGGGCTGAGGGGATCCCCACCCTGTGCACAAATTTTGTGTACCGGGCCTCTAGTATATTTTATAAAACTCAATACCAAACAAACAACCCAATCAAAAAGTGACCTGAGGACCTGAAAATACACCTCTCCCAGAAAGACCTATGAAAAGCCAATAGATATATGAAAAGATGTTCAACCTTACTGGTAATTAGGGAAATGCAAATCCAAACTACAACGAGATATCACCTTACACCCGCTAGAGTGGCCATTATCAACAAGACAAGCAATAACTAGTGTTGGAGAGATTGTGGAAAAAAGAGAACCCTAATTCACTGCTGGTAGGATTGTAGACTGGTACAGCCACTATGGAAGCAGTCTGGCGAATCCTCAAAAAATTAATACAACTACCAAATGACCCAGCAATCCCTCTCCTGGTTATATACCCCCAAAACTCAAAATCATGTATTTGCAAAGGTATATGCAACCCTATGTTCACTGAAGCATTATTCATGGTAGCCAAGACATGGAAACAATCAAAGTGTCCTGTAATAGAGGAATGGATAAAGACGATGTGGTACTTATACACAATCGAACATGACTCAGCCATGAGAAAGGACGAAATAGTGCCATTTGCAACAATGTGGATGGACTCTGAGAACATTATGCTAAGTGAAATAAGTCAGTCAGAAAGAGCTAGGAACCATATGATTTCACTCATATGTGGGGTATAAAACTGACATCAGTGCACACAAACAGCAGTATGGTGATTGCCAGAGGGAAGAAGGAGGGCGTAGAAGGGGGCCCCAATATAAGGTGACGGGAGAAGATTTGACTTTGGGTGGTGGGCACACGGTGCAATATACAGATCTTGTAACATAGAAATCCACACCTGAAACCTATATTTTCATGTTGACTAATATCATCCTAATCAATTTAATAAGTAAATGTTTTCAAATAAATATTTTATATGTATATGTGACATGATTTATACCCTTTATATACATATAAAGGGTATAAATCATGTCACATTTTCTAATATCCCAGGAGCACTTAGCCCCTGTTTTGGATGGAGTGTGCATTTATTCATTCGTTCAGAAAATACCTGCTGAGTGTTTACTATGTTTCCAGGCACTGAGCTAGGAGTTGGAGATAAAGCATTGAGCATAGCCAGACATGGATTTTAACCCTATGGAACGTACAGTCCATGGGGGAAGCGAGCTCCCTTGCTTGGTGCTCCTATGTGCCCACACAGTGCCAGTGGCCCTACACCCCTCATTTCCATCATGCTCACCGCTATTGGGAAGGCCCACACTGTCTCAAGGGTGAGGGAACCAAGGTCCAGTGAGAGACGACCACACAGCCAGTGAGAAACTAGGCCGCCCTTTCACCTAAGATGCTGGTCGGAGGAGAGCAGGGCACTCTCCCTCAAAGTACAGCCAAATGCACTCCTACCCATTAGTCAATAGCACCTAAAAATGTCTATGGCCTCTGAAGCTGTGCCCAGTGGTCCCACAGAGAAGCAATTCTGGAGAAAACAGATGTTATGACAAGTCACACATAATCAAGGGCAACACCCAGTCAGAGAACACAGAGCTGCCAGCACTCAGTGAGAACCCATTCCCGAATCTCAGACCGTCTCCTCTCATTACAACCTTTCAGAAGAGAGAAAAAAATTTAAACAGCCCTTCCTTCCATCTTCCGGACAGGCCTGGCTCCCAGGAAAATATGATTTTGCGAGCCTGCCATCTGTGCCGATGCTATCAGCTTTTTATTGATATTTAATATAAACACAGCCCCGAGGCCAGCAGGTACCTTGACAGGGTCTGAAATATAATTGCCAGGGAACTGTACAAATGTGTGTAGCAATTAAGGAGCTGTCGAGGATATTGCTGGTGGGAAGACGCAGAGCTGTGGGTTGGACAAGGCAGCAGGCACCGGGTGGGAGACTGAGGGAGCCAGGGCTGCGAAGAGGGACCGGGCAGCAGGCCTGTACATCACTGCTGCTGCGAGCCCAGCATCACACACAGGGAGGAGATATGTGGATTATGGACATTCAGAAAGGGAAATGGACCAAGTTTAACTGCTGTTTGCTTTCAACACCCATAGGCCAAGAGAGAGCTGACTCTCCTACCTCCTGTGACATTTATAGTGCAGAGACCGAATGCAACCTTGAGCTGGGTCTTCAGAGAGGCTCGGGTGTGGGGACATGAGGGCCGGATGGGATGGGAATGGGGCCCCGATTATGAGAGCTGTCACAAAATTGAATTGTGGGTGAGAAAGACAGGGTGGATGGGAAAGAAAGTGGGGTTCTGAGCAGGGAAGAAGGAAAGATGTGCCCACTGAAGGCAAAGGTCCAACAGAAAGGAGATGGAGGTGAGCCTTGAGTAGGAAGCAAGAATGCCGTAGTGCCACGTGCCAGTACAGGTCCTATCCACCCTCTGCTGTGACTGACTTAACAGGCAACTCTGGTGGTGGGGACGGAGTCATCACGGGGCTGGAGGTGTAGACACAACCTCCCCTCTGTACCAGGGTCTGTTCTCTTCCTCTGAGATGTCCTGGAGCCTTGGTGTTTATGTCTGGAAGAGGTGGGACGAGGGAGTGATGTCTTAATGAATGGCCTAGCTGTGCCTTCATTGGTCAAATGGAATGCTGCTACCTGGGCTTACAAATAGCTGCCAATAGGGTAGTAGAATAAAGAAATCTTAATTTCTTCTTTATTAAAAAGGAATTTATGGATGGAAAAAGGCTTATGTCCCACCCTCACCACTTCCAAAGACATACACACCCCACAACCCAGCACAGGTAAGTGCTTCCAGGTAGCACACAAAGAAACTTTTAAGTCTTTATGAATTATGTATTTCATGATGTTAGAGAAATTTTAACCAATACATTGAACCTATGGACATTCAGATTATTGTGCAGAAAGAGGCTAAATTTATTTAGATAAAAATAAAGAGTGAGTTAATTTAAAGAAAAGCATTAAGTAATTATACAGGTGTTGAGCAGAAAGAGATGAAGTCATACGTGTGGCCCGTGAGTGACAGGCTGGGGATGCAACTCCAATGGCTCAAAGAAGCAGCTTATGGTCTCCTCCCAGGCTCCCTCCTAGGGAACACACACACAAACATTAGCACTGTCTAGGCCTGGGTGGGGGTGGCAGGTGACACATGAACATAGTTCTTGGATAAAGACAATCCTCTATGTTTTCCTGCTCAGAAGATGAGAAACTCCTGAAGCCATTCAGCCCCAAGGATATGAAAATGTGGATGTGGTCACAGACTAAAGGCATCTAGCTCTACACCCCTAGCTAGGCCTGTGAGCAGAAGTCAGGAGTATGACTGAGAGAGTGCAGAAAGGTGCTCTAAGA
Organism: Myotis davidii; assembly: GCF_000327345.1. Lineage (NCBI taxonomy): Eukaryota > Metazoa > Chordata > Mammalia > Chiroptera > Vespertilionidae > Myotis > Myotis davidii. Next base: position 1,450,327 of record NW_006284347.1, on the reverse strand, counting down.
AGCAGGCATGTTCTCTACAAGTAAAGGCAGGGAAGACCCGCCCTCTCACAGGCCTCCGGGGAGCAAGCCAAACCCGTCTAGGTGGCTTTGATGGATATGGCACAAGGGGACAGGGCTCACATGGCTAGAACACTAGAAGAATTTGCTTTGGATGCCCAATTTCATGTGAATATCTACAGATCATACCCCCCCCCCTGGATTTTATCACTGGAAGTTCAAACTCCCAAAGAGCATGATGCACACTAGGAATAATGCCAACCTCCAATAATATTGGCCAAGAACTATTAACAAGGCAGCTCCAGACATCTTTCCACCAGACTTCACTCAACCTACAAATTCCTTTGTCAACTATTTCTTTGGCTTGTTAAGCAATATTATTTGGAACAAATTAATTGAGACCAAATGATTGAGTTTATGGACCTTCAGTAGCTGGTTCACCCTAACTCCTGAGAGGCAAGGACCCATGATTAAAGGTACCTCCTCTTACCACAAATAGCTCATGAAAAATCAAAGTGCATAGGTTCAATTATATTAAGTGATTTATAAGTAGGATGCCCATATAATTTATCAACCAAACTGGGGACCGAGGGGGCTTTTCATTACTATATATGGACTACCATTATAAAGTGGGTCTGTCTTTGGCAAACCAGAATCGATGGGCACCCCACTGAGAGCTCACCCATTTCATAAGGCATAGAATTGACTCTGTATGCATATGTGTATCTCTGATGTGATCATGCAGTTGGTTGATTAACCAAAATGAAGTAGAGCAAAAACTCATTTTTAAAATAATACATCAAATGCCTTCTTTTAACACTTAGCCAATCATTGCCTGTAGGACCATGGCCTTTTGAGTATTATATGCAGTCAACTAGCTATGGGCATTCAGCATGCCCTAGACACCAGCCTTAGTGTTTGACTGATGGAGAAGAAATGAAGAACATTAATTAATCCACTATATTGCTTAACTTGAGGTTATTTAAGAGTTTCTACTATAATTATGTCAGTGCAACCTCTACTTCTTCAAGTTGGGCATCTGTCCAGTTGAAGGAAACAAACACCCTACTCAAAATTCTTTAAGAAATACTGGGCCACTGAACTGAGAAGATGAGGAGTCAGAATGGCTTAAAGGGCAGACTGATCCAGATCACCTGGCTTCACCAAGGACCTGGCTTCCAACTTTCTTTCTATTTGGCATCCTACTGAACGGGCTCCTTCCTGAGACCCTTCCTCTCACACACCCTGGCCTTTCAACCTATAGCCCTTGCCTCAGCATCTGCAGCCTATCCCTGTACAGCACCAGGAAATTGCTGCAGCCCTCGCAGCCAGCCACCTTTCCTCCACGCTTCTCCGGGGTACGATGTGAAATCTTCAAATATTTCCGTACTTTCCATGGGCTCTGACCATTGTAGACCCGTCCCTGAACTAGCCCACACAGAAGTGGGATGAGGCATGCTGAGCAATTGCTTAAACTTGTTACGCCTTGGATCTGAATGCAAGCCCACTAGCCATGAAAGGTGGGGTCCTAAAAGAAATTCAGGGTACCATGAGGAGGAGGAGGAGGTATGGACACCAAACCATAAACAACTCCCACATCCGAACATGGTCACAATCACCCAAAGAGTCATCTCAGAGGCCACAAAGCCCATGTGACTCAGGACTACCCCAAGCAGTAATTTAGTTAAAGAATTTAAATCTGGCAGAATCATACCCCAAGTGAAGCATTTCGTAGCATACTATGGTACAAGAAATATGCTGAGCATTCTAAAATTGCATGAAAGATAGAAAGAACTTTATCAAGGAAAGTTTAATGCAAAAGACAGATCACTGGGGATGAAAAGAAAAATCAAAGAAGAGAAAAAGAAGTGCTTCATGGGAAATAATGCTTCAAGACCTGCTGATAATGCTACAAATAACAATGAAAAATAATAAAATGCCATTTCTACTAAAGTAAAACCAAACAGGCCATACATATTTAACAGGAACTGCACCAAGAGAGAAGCTGACTGCTACAAAAATGATGTGTGACAAGGACAGGCCTTCAGAAATGGAAGTTGATCTCCAAAAACCTTCAAGGACAGAGCTACTTCCAAATTTTAGCTGGCATTGTTTAAATAAGAGAATGCTTTTAACTCAAGGTTTGAGAAATCTTTTCTTAAAAAATTTTGTAGTCCAAAGGTTATTTTCATATATTTTAGAAATAAATTTATTTAGAAAGAGCTAGCAATAAAGATGGTAAAATGTTTATATTATGATGGTGGTCTGATTTAATTGTTTGGAACATATTTTAAACTGCCAGAAGTACAGAATAAATTAAACCTCCAGTAACATTTTAGAGTCCTAACACATTTGATGACTAATTTTATTACAGTGGCTAACTAGAAATAAGACAAGCCATCTATGCAGCTCATATCCAATTAAGCTTTTTTATTTAATCTGCCATGATTTCACTCTTTGGTCTGCTTGATTATTATTAAATAGCTTGGTTCTATTTTGTATGTGAATTAAAGGACATGTAAATTTAAAGTCGCTGATATTTCAATACCATTTACATGATTAGAATATAATAAGATGTTCGTAAGAACTGAAAGCTATGTTACTCAAGGAATGTCCCAAAGCTAGGACCATCCATGATGCCAGGGCAAGCGTACAAGATCAAAATAAAGAAAGCTGGCATGGTCACTGGAAGGTCAGGAGATAGGCAGACTCAACAAAAAATACAAAATATGTGAAGAGAAGATAATAAGCGCATTTCAAAACAACAGCCCATAATAAAAGGCAGAAATATTTGAGAGAACATATTACTTAAAACAGATATTTGATTTAATTTTTAGTTGTTCAATATTTGTTCTCAAAGACATATTATGTATTTGCCATGTATTTATGGAGACCTCATCTCTTACGATTGAATTAGGCATGAGCACAGTTCATTACATATGGGATCAGTATAAATTCATACCAGCAGGCCAATACAATCCTCTTGATTAATGAAAATTCTATTTCAGAAGAAAAGGAAAGGGGGGAAAAATGGACAAAAAAAATGGGCCCTTTTTTCTTGAAAGTAGCTGACTATGGTGCAATGAGGGGTACAAAAAAGTTAGTAACTGGTCCATAACTTTCTCCAGACATCATCTTTAAAGAAAGGGGTGGGAAAGTTCAAATGCTTAAAAATTTCCCCAAAATTATTAGCAACAACAATATGGAAATATATAACAGATGCACAAAGGCATCTTGGGATGACTATATTAAGGACCTACAACTGCAAATTCTAAAATCTATTTAATTGTGCCAAAGAAGAAACATAAGAAAGACCGTTTGATAAACAAAATGCAGACAGTATTTTTTAATAATATCTATGTCTTGAGCCAAGAACGAATCCTCAGTTGGACATTTCAGACACTGACTAGACCACCAGACAGGTCGTGCTGTCACACTGGCCACCTGTGAGAACAGCGACAGGGCCCCAGCCTCGGCCTACGTGGTAAGAGAGTGGAATAATAGAGGTATTCTGTGTGAAGTTTCCACTTGGGACTTTTTATGTTAAACCAAGCATAGAGCTCTGTTTCGGGGGAAGAGAGTGGAAATCATGCTTTAAAAATAGTTTTATTCTTTACCTTAAAAAATAACTTCTCATTTAATTAACAAAGATATCCTCAATATTTGAAAAAAATAAAATGATCAGAAAGAAAATGAGAATCCCCCTACTCCTATCAATAGCTGTGTTAACATCTTGATGTGAAACTCTCCTCCCTCATCTGTCTGTGGTAAGACATTAAAGGGCATGTAAATTTAAAGTTTTATTAAAATGCAGTTGGGCTGTGTGCACTCCTTTACACCTAGACCCTCACTTTATATTCCATTTGTCAATTTCCCAGGCCAAGTGCACCTCCCTCACCTGTAACATCAGTGCGGCATGCATTTCCAGTGCGGGGAAGCAAGAAGCCTGGTTTCATGAGTGGAATTTTTAGTACCCCGAATACTTGGAAGGATTTGTTTGAAAATAAATTTAACTTCCTCACAAGTGTAAAGAGGGAAATGTTGGTGAATTGAAAAGTGATGCCTGTGTCGTTACTACAGAAATGTATGCAAGGCAGCTCGCCATTCCTAATATGTCCAAAATAATGCTCTGACCTCTTTCCCACCCATCTTTCTCCTGTAAAACCAACAGTATGACTGTTTTAAATTTCCATTGTGAAATACTCCCAAACTTTAAAACAGTCGCAAAATTTGTAAGAAGAAAAATTCCCATATACCCTTCACCTAGCTTCCCCAAATGTTAACCTGCTACTGAACCACCACAGTCCAATAATCAAAACCACACTGACACTGATAACTAGCACCTAATCTACAGATCTCATTTACGTGTCATCAACTACCCCACCCATGTCCTTAGTCTGGGCCTCATCCAGGGTCACACATTTCATTAGCTGTGCTGTCTCTTTCGTCTTCTTGAATTCAGGACAGCTCCTCTGTCTTTCTCTGTCTCTCAGGACCCTGGTGCCCCCTTCCCAGGTAGTCCTGGGAGGGTGACTTGAGACACTTGTCTAATGGGGCCCAGAAGAGCCCTGGCTCCTGGGTAGATTCCTGGTGCTGCCATAACAAACTACAACTAACTGGGTGGCTGTAAGCGCATCATTCTCTTCTCCCACAGTTGCTGAGCCAGGAGTCTCAAATCATGTCAGTAGAGCTGGCTCTGTCTGGAGGTTCTGAAGGAGAAACTGTCCCATGTCCTTCTTCTACCTCCTGGTGGTTGCTGAATCCTTTGCGCATTCCTGGGCTCCTCTATGCATAACTCTAACTCTACCTCTGTGTGCAGGGCCTTCCTCTCTGTGTGTCTCTGTGTGCCTTTCTCTCTCTCTCTTATTGATTTCAGAGAGGAAGAGAGAGGGAGAGAGAGAAACATCAATGATGAGAATGAATCATTGATTGGTTGCCTCCTGCATATCCCCTACTAGGGATTGAGCCTGCAATCGGGGCATGTGCCCTGACCAGGAATCAAACCATGGCCTACTGGTTCATAGGTTGATGCTCAACCAATGAGCCACCTCGGCCAGATCTTCCTCTCTTCTAAGGCTACTTGTCATTGGATTTAGGTGCCACCCTAAAATATAGTATAATCTCATCCTGAGGTCCTTAATGAATTACATCAGCAAAAACTCTATTTCCAAATAAGGCCACTGCCTGAGATTCTGAGTGAACATGCATTTTTGAGGGAAACATTATTCAACCACTACAATGTCCTTCAATTTATTTTTTTAAATGGATATTTTTGGCCAATAATATAGATTATTGTTATGAGTCCTGCTATACAATTTCTCACATTAACTTAATATGAAACAGCAGGAGCAGGTAAAAAGGACCATTTTATGTCTTAGAATAGAATCGAACAAACTCAAAACACCCATTGTAGGGGGAGATGATGGCAAATTAAATTGACTTTTACATTTGGTATTTCAATTATAGAGACGACTCAGCAGCAGCTCCACAGTTCCCTGCTGTTTCTCACTCCGGGTGAAAATGCACCATCATCAGTCTGCTACGAGCAAAGAAACATAAACACTTTGGTCCAGGAAGGCATCAGGGGTTTGATGCTGCTTCTGAATTAGATGCTCTTGTAAGAGATCATTATTTCCAAGAACTGCCAAGACGCTCGCTCTGCCTCGCAGGCCCAGGGAAAAGGACAACTGCCACTTGTTCAATAGCCCGCCGCCGCTTGATCAGAGAAGGAGATGAGGTTTGCTGTGCAGGATTAGTTCTCTGCAGAAATCCACCAGTGGGGAGACGGCAGCTCATCTGCAAACTGGGCCAGTGGTGACGTCACTCTGACCGTCAGATTTTCAAGCTGAGTCACATGAACAGAGGTCCATCCCTCCAGCACAGCCCCTGAGCCTTCTCCGCGCTGGTTTTCACACCTGGTCCTGAGATGCCCGGCCACAGACTGGACAACTCTTAGATTGCTCCCCAACACACCTCATTGGTCTTCAAGGTTAAACCTTTTCCTTTCTTGGCAATTTCCTTAACCAGGCGGAGGAGGCCCCCTCTTGCTCACAATTTCTGAGATGCCTGCCCCACCCTCCAGGCTACCAATTTTGAAAAGATAAAGCTTTGGAAAGCGAGACAAGTATTTAAAGCACGCACACACTTAACCTCACACCATCATACATGTGTCAATTTGGATTGAGATTTCTGGTCTGAGAAGCCAAAGCAGAGAAAGGCAAAAAGACTCAAGTGTCCAGATGGAAACAGGTGAACTCTGTAAAAATGCCCTGGGAGCAAAGGAAAGCATTTAGCATGCACTTGTATCTCACACACACACACTCTCACACCCTCAAACTACAATAGACTGTACACGATATTGATGGTCCTGGAAAAGGTCCATACATTGTTCACCAGGTTTTATTTGAATAAGAATTAACACAGGAAAAGAGAAAAGATGGCTCAATTTTAAAAACACACCCCCCTAAACATAAGGAGACTGGCCACGTGTGCAGCACTTTCTGTTTGCCTGGCGAAGCACATTCCGTGTTTTGGCTCACTTACTCCTCTGTAACATCGGTCCTCTGTGCACATTTATAAATGTGGACACTGGGGGCACTCGAGAGCGTAATGTGCACAAGGAGACACCTTTGCAGGTAGCGGAACCTGAACACAGTCAACAGGCACTGAGCACTCAGGATATGCCAGGATATCCATGTATAGCAACACATTCGATTCTCAAAACAACTCTAGAGGGAGTAAGGACATCAACCCCATTTTACAGATGGGGAAGCTCAGGGTCACCCGAAAGCTCTTCTTGACCACATCTATGGACAAAAACCACAGCAAAAAGAGAATAAGCAAATCACCGGGTCACATTCCCAAAAGTTCTAACTGAAAACAAATTCACAGCTACAGCATGTGAACCCTTTGGGTCCCAATAAGCAAATGAAGCGACAGCCTTGAGAGGTGGGCCTCGGATCTCCCACACGCAGGTGCGCCTGGAACAGAGCCAGATGGAGGGCCCTGGGGATCCTGCGCATCTTGGTGTGACGCTCAGGGGGATGGAAACAGAGCAGCGCGGGATGACAGCGCATCTCTCAGACACGGGCCTCATCTGTGAGGAGGAGACAGTCTTGCCTGGAGGGAGCAGTGACGAACAGCAGAAACTTGGCCTCCTCTCTCCCTGTTCCCCTGGACCCTCAGATACCTTTTGCAATGTCAGAGGGGGGTCATAGATCTGCTCTGGGGGCTGCCATCGCCACCAGCCTGCTCTCTTTCCTTACCTGGGAGAGGACTCCTTTACTGATGACTGAGGGCTCCTTAAAGGGAAGCTGAGAGGAAGGGGAAGAAAGCGATGGAGAAAAAAGAAAACTGCCAAGTGTCCTGGGAGTGCATACATAGTGGGGTGGTATTTGATTCACAGATAGGTGCGTTGAGATGAGTGGCCACCACACCACCAAATATGGCTCTAAGGCAAGCATCATGGATGCCAGAGGGCAGCCCACAGTGAGAACAGCGGCAGTGCAGCAGGGGCTGCAATCATCTGAAAGGCCAGGGAGGCGAAGTGACCTATCCAACACCAGTTCTCAGCAGGTCACCCCCAGACTTTACTTCCCAGGTGGACCAAGGGTGGTCACGTAGCTTGGGGGGAGGGGACACGCCTGGCTGGGATGTTACAGTACATGAGGAGGGCACGGTCCAGTCCTGGGCTTGGTCATAGAGAAGGCGTGGGTGCCCTTCACCACAGACCTCTGCACCAACAGGGGCGTCACTGCAGGTACTGACCCAGGCCAGACAAAGAGTCCGAGGTGCTGCCCCCCAGCTCAGCTTCCTCACCCCTGCCATCAGAAGCCGCCATGCCCTCCACGTGCTCCCCGTCACAGTCTGCTCCAGCACTGCCCTACCGTGGGAAGCAGGGGCCTCGCATCAAAGCACCCAAGTCCAAATGCCCACTTCACTGGCCAAGTGCCCTTGAATCTGTTCCTACCTGTGTGAACCCGCCTGAATCCCTGCAACACAGGGATACTGTGTCCTCTTCCCACAGTGACCATGAGGGCCCGGGCGGCCTCAGGAAGGGTGCTCACAGAGACCTGCCTCCCCAGACATGCCTGCTGCTTTACTCTCCCACCTCTGAGCTGGGCTGCAGGAACGGCCTACACTCCCTGTGGGAATGACCGCCATAGGTTTACCCCCGTAGTGGGAGAGGCCGCTGAGGGTGGAGCTGGTTGCCTGGGACAGGGCTGCGGAGGAGACACGGGGAAAAGCGAAGTGGAGATGGGTCAAGTTCGGCTGCGTGGCCCGGGTCAGCATCTTCCCCAGGAAGAGTCAGTCAAGGCTTGCTCCCGGGCAGCCCTTGTCCGGCTGTGGGGAAGCCCTGACCTCGGCCTCGGGCGGCCGAGCACGTCCTTGGGAGCCTGGCCCTGTGAGTTGCTGCTATCACTGCCCCTTGTGCTGCCCCATCGGAGCTGAGACTCAGCCCAGGAGTCAGGCCGCCCTGTCCACGCGCCCGGGACACCGGCAGATTCTCCCAAAGCCTCTTCACTTCTCGTGACTGTGCACTCTGGACGGTGCTCTGAGACTCCAGAGCCCAGGCTGCAAAGGCTGGAGGGGTTGGGGAGGGAGCCCACAGACCCCTGGGCTGAGTGCTTACAACCAGTTACCCAGAAGCCCCTGTGTCATTGTGATTTAGGCATGCCTATGTGTTTACTTGTTTATTTTCCTTCTCCCTGTGATGCTGGCATCTCCATGAGTCCGAGAACCAGGTGATGAGCCTTCCCAGTGCACACGGAGAGTGCAGCTCCGCACTGTCCGGCTCAGGCACACAGACAAAGGAGGGCGGGGCCGAGGCCTGGCTCACTTGCTCAAGGAGCCACTTTTCCATGTGGCAAGTGCGTTGCTTATCTAGACACAGGCGGAGGCCACAGTGCCAGTCAGCTCCCTGTGGTTCTTGGCCCACACAACCGAAGGAATGACAGCAAACAAAAGGGGATGGGGGTGACTCCCATTGCGGAGCCAAATCGAGATGGCAGCTAAGCAGTTTTCTAGCCTGCAGCTCTACTCTGAGGGCGGGCAGAGCCCCTCTCCTCATCCTCGTTGGAAGCCAGGAGCAGCTGGGAGCTGCCTCAGGATGGCCTGACGATAAGGGGCCTCCCATCCTCTCCTTCCAGGAAGATCCCCAGGCATTTTGGCCAGGACTCAGCTTCGCTGTGGCTCAAGTCTTTGCCTAAGCCATCAATTTGGATACTGGGCAAAGTGCCCAGAGCTCCCTGGCAGGATGGTCCCTGCAAGTGAATGGCACAGAGTAAGTATTCAATAAATGGTTGTCTAATAAGTGACTCCTATGTGGGGGTGCCATCAACACCCTCGTTTTACAGAGTGCAGGGGAGGACAGGGTGGAGGGCGAAGTGATCTCCCAAGGTCATGCAGCGTGGCAATGAGGGAGTGAAGATTTAACCTCACCCTCAAGCACCAGAGCCACTTCTTTCCCACCACGTGCTGGGCCTCTGCGCTGGGAGCCAGAGCGTGGGGTTCCAGGACGAGGGAACCCTGATCTCTCAGATGGCCAGTTCATGACCTCTTCACAGGTGCTCGTCCACACACAGCATCCGTCTCTCCAGGTGGCTGTGCTGTCTGCCCCTCTGTCGCTCCGTCTCTCTCTGCCTCAGTTTGTCATTAAGATGAGGATAACGATACTGAACTGCCACAGTTGAAGGAAGATGATTGCTATTATCAAGTCATGCCATTTACTGGGCATTTATTAATATATACCTGGCTCTTCGGGGGCCAGTACTACGTCTCCCTCACCAAGCCATGGTGATGACGGCCCCACTGCATAGGCGAGTGAGGTTAAGTGGCGTTGCCAGAGTTACAGGTGCTAGGCACCTGTGAGCACTCAATGCAGAGCTCCAACCACCTACCCTCAGCCGGCTCACGGAGCAGCAGCAGGTGAGCAAGGAGACAGGAGCGACAGCGGGGCGCAATGCTCATCACTGGTCTGCTGACGGGCTGGGGTCTGGAGGAGCTGCCATCAGCAGAGTGTGGATGATCCCTAGTAGGTGACTCCAAACTGTCCTGGAGCTTATCCTTCTCGCTCTCTGCATATCTCAGTTCATACCCACATGGAGAGTGGTCCAGCTCAACCAAATACACTTCCAAATACTCCCACACGGTCTTTACAAAGATGTGTGCACTGCAGAAAGTCCAGAAAGTCCAGAAAGGGACAGAGGGACACTTAAAACCACCCTAATCTGATGAGCAGGCCCAAGCCCGCTGCATCCAACGGTGCCCTCAGTACACGCATCTGCCCACATCAGCTCGGTGACCTTTCCTAGGACTAGAGGGAGGGGCTGAAAACTGGGTGTTTTAATGACTTCTTTCTGCTCGAGGGACATTCAGGCGGAAAGCCCACATTATGAGATGGAATACATACAGCTCAGCCCCAGATGCTCCCGAGTAAATAGCTCTGAGCAGTGACATCTCCAAGAGATTCTCTGGAAGTTGGAATTCTAATTTTCCAACAAATAACCTTTTAGTCCCTTTCATTTGGCCGTTCTACCTGCTGGCCACTTCATCTGTTCTCTAGACAAGAATGTGTTCAGAGCTGACACTGACAAATTGGCCAGCAAAGGTCTGCTCACACCAGGCATTACTCAGCATCCTGACAGCTGACCTGTCCACCCGCTTCTATTCTTAGCAGGTCAGCGAGGCCTGACACGAATCCTGGCTGAGCCAGTTCACCAGCTCACACATCCTATATTCTCTCCACAAACACTCAGCAGCACAAAATGGAATCTCTATAATTATTCATAACTAGAGGCCCTTGGCTTGGGCTGCGGGGATTGGGCCAAAACCAGCTCTCCGACATCCCCCAAGGGTCCCGGATTGCAGGAGGGCAGTTCTCAGGTGATGTATCCGGGAATTGGGCTCCCTTCTCTCTGGTTCCAGGTGCATCACCCAAGAACCGTAGCTGCCAAGTCACCATAGCTCAGCTGCTCCTGCACTGAGTGTCTGCCCCCTGGTGGTCAGTGCGCATCATAGCTACTGGTCAAACAGTCGAACAGTTGCTTAGGCTTTTATATACATAAATGTGAAGCTACCAATACTATTTCCCCAACAACAGCGATGATCAGAAACGTCGAGCAAGGAAGGTGGCAGCAGCCTACAACAAAGGAGGCACCAGGGCCAGAGAATAAAACAGAAGTTACATCTTAACTTTTAATCCCCAGAAAGCCCAAACTTGAAACATTCACACTGTTATAATGAAAAAAAAAAATTATGTTTTTGTGGAATAGAATTTTAAAGTTCTGAATCAAGAAGGCAACAGAAAGTGAGCATTATAACACAGGCAGGCACTAAATATTTGTTTGTTCACTTAAATCTTTCTTAGAACTTAACTCAATCACTATTTGAAAGCAGCAATTCTCACATTTTAAATCGCACCTGAGTCAATTGGCGGAGTTGTAAATTGCAAATTCTCTGCCCCCTGCACCCCCCACCTCCCTCCTGGAGCCCAGAGTGCCTGATTCAACAGACCAGAAAAGGCCCAAGAAACTTTCATTTCTTTTTTTTTAATATATTTTATTGATTTTTTACAGAGAGGAAGAGAGAGAGACAGAGAGTCAGAAACATCGATGAGAGAGAAACACCTATCAGCTGCCTCCTGCACATCTCCTACTGGGGATGTGCCCGCAACCCTGGTACATGCCCCCGACCGGAATCGAACCTGGGACCTTTCAGTCCGCAGGCTGACACTCTATCCAATGAGCCAAACCGGTTTAGGCAGAACTTTCATTTCTAACAAGTTCCCAGATGAGGCTGATGGCTGCCTTTCTGGGACCGCAGCCTGGGAAACACTGTTCCAGCAGAGACAAACCACAGCCCCACCCCCTGGGACTTACATTCTATCAGAGTGGTAACAATTAAGGAGAGGATAATTTCATTAGTGGCAAAATGATCATTCCTACCGTGAAAAAATGAAGCAAAGAAGAATTGGGGATAATGGAGGAAGAAGGGGTCGTTTTTGAAAAGAAGATGGTCAGACAAGGCATTTCTGAGGAGGTGACCCTCACACAGTGAATAAAACAGAAGTTACATCTGAATGACGTATGAATAGAGGAGAAGCCACGCACAATCAGAGGGAAAGGCATTCCAGGCGAAAGGGGCATCTCACGGGAAGAACCCCATGAGCCTGGCGTGCCCCAGAACAGCAAGACCAGCCTAACAGAGCAGACGGAAAGGGGAGGGGCTGAGGTCTGAGTTGGCAGGAGGGGAGGGCAGATTGAGAAAAATGTTATCAACAGGGAAGTGATGTGAGCTGATTTGTGTTATAAAAAGAACCCCTTGGCTATGGTGAGGTGTGGAGACCACAATGGAAGCAAGAAGACCAGTCAGTGAGGAGGCAAGTAGAGATGGCATCTTGGACCACAGCTTCAGTGGTCACCAGCAGACCCGGCAGGGAGGGTGGAGATGAAAGGCATCCTGCAAGAGGGCCAACACAGTCCCTGTGGGATGTGTGTGTGAGAGTGTGTGTGGGGGGGAGGGGGTGGGGGGGCCTCCAGGATGACCATTGTTTTGTCTTCATTTTATTGGGCGTGGGGGACAGCAGCTGGAGATAAAATTTTTGGAAACTTTCTCAAGCTGACAGAAAAGCTGCAAGACTAAAAACAGTATGAAGACCACCTATCCACCTTTCTAAATTCTCCCGCTTTAAACACTTTATCCCATTTGTTTCAACCTTTGCACACTCCCCACACACATACACACACGCACGCACGCACGCACGCGCGTGCACAATTTCCCATTCCCAGCCACTTGAGAACAAGCCACCCACACCATAGCCCTTCCTCCCCAAATTCCTCAGAACCACAATGTCTCAGGCTGTATGTCCAGTTGTACCTGTGCAGCTTCTCTTTCCAGTAGTCATGACACTGAGCTCAACAGAAAACACAGCAGCCCATGCCACGCCCTAGCTAGGAGCCAGCACACCCGGACAGTGCAAGAAAGGCAGGAGCCCTGCGTGCATGACTCCAGCGAGCTGTGCGAGAGCTAGAAGAGGGCCGGCAGGACTCGGGAGGCTTTCGGGAACCTGGCAGAACCCCCAGTGAGGCTTGGTGGCTTTGAAAGAGGACAGGATTTAGTCAGACATGACCAGATTAGGGGCAGGCAGTCTGCATAGACCATGACAAGAAAATGGGTCTGGAATATACAGTGACAGACAGAAGGCCACCCTGTGCTGGCAGGAACTGGATGGCAGGTGTAGAAATGAGGTCAGAGAGGCAGGGTGGGCACATCAGAGAGAAAGGCACTGACAGCCGCCCAAGGACAAGCTGTGACAGGGGGCAGCTCTGGGTCTGCTGGTCTCAGGCCCTGACCACCTGCGGAGGGGTTTTAGGTCTTGAACAGGAAACTTGACCTGACTCTTTCATTGACAAATTTCCTTTTCTTGCCAATGTTGCAAATGTCTAATATTATCTCCTCTGCCACAGAGTTCCCTTGTCAGGGTCCCACCCAAGCAATTCAAGCTCCTCAGTGACCAATCCTTCTGTCCTTGAGCAATGAGATCTGACACTCCCCACTTGGACTTCACCGAAATGCCTCCACTTGGCTTCTCCGGAACTCTGTAGGCCATTCTCCTCCAAATGTCATTGCCAGAGCCCATGGCCAGGCCCAGAGATGAGCTTCCTCACTGCAGCGGGTCAATGCAGGAATGATCAGAAATTCTGCTTGCACAGAGCGGGCAGGGGGGGGGGGGGGGGGGCGGGGGACCTTCTGCAGGTGTAGAGGCAGCCCAAAATGAGAAGAACCACTGCCATTTTTTGGATTAAATAGGGCTTTTCAATTTGTCACTTAAAGGGAGTTATGACACCCATCCATCACACACCCTTATCCAAGAAGCAATTGGGCCAAGAGTACCTGTAACTAGGAAGCCCTGAAACTCCCAGCCTGAGTGTATCCCCCACGGGTGTCAGAGGTGACAATCTATAGCCAGCAGGTATGTAAACATCGTCTTCTGGAAGGTACCGGATGCAGGAATCAGAATCGGACCAAGGGCTAGAGCGTGTCATCTATTCCCACAGCCAACACAGCACAATCTTTCAGGTGTCCATTTCCTACGAATGACTTCACAGTCAGGCAATACTGCATATGGTTGAGTACATAGAAAAGCTGTGTGACCCTGGGCAAGTTACTCGATGTCTCTGAACTCCATCCTTCACCTATAAAATTATGATCTAAAAAACAGAGCTGAACTTCATAGAATTGCTGTGAAGGCTAAAGATGTACACTTAGGTTAGAGCATCATATGTTCTTCAAAAATGTTACTATTACACTAGTCGAGTTCTACTTTCCTACCCTACTTTGAAGACACAGTAAGATAATCAACTACAAGAATATGGTCCTTTTTTCCCTTTAAGCTCAAAATTTACCAATCCAAACAATAATTAGAGTTTCATTATTATATGATATGTTGTTATATTATGTGTGTTAATATTTATATGCTTTACTGTGTTACTCATTTCACCCTCACTACAACCTTCTGGTGTAGGAATCATTCTCATCCCCATTTTACAAATCAAGAAACTAATCCAGCCACAGCCAGTTAGGCTCAGTGGATAGAGCGTTGGCCCATGGACTGAAGGGTCCTGGGTTCGATTCCCGTCAAGGGCACATACCTTGGTTGCAGGTTCCCTGGCCCTGGTTGGGGTGCATGCAGGAGGCAACCAATCAATGTATCTTTCTCAAATAGATGTTTCTCTCTGTCTCTCCCTCTCCCTTCCACTCTCTCTAAAAGTGGAAAATGATCCTTGAGTAAGGATTAACAGCATCAAAAAAAGAAACTAATAGATAAGTGACATTGGGCCCAAGGGCTATGACTCACACCCAAATCCATGCTCCCATTCATTTGCACTGATAGCCTGCATCCCATCTGCACACCCCAACCTCCTGGGGCTTTCCCAGCCCAACCATGTCTCAGACTCTGCCTTCCCAGAGGGTGTTCAGGCAGCACCCCGAGAGCTTCCACTTTTACACCAGAGCAGGAGGAGCTCCTCAGACTTGCTCCACAGTGCAACTGGCAAAGCTATTTTTAAAACAATCACTTAAAGTTTCTAGAAATGGTCCTAAGGACACACTGCAAGTAAAGAAACACTTATTCAATCGACTTTACTAAATGTCAGTCAGAAAAGCAGGAGTCTATTGTATTTGAACCAAGACCTGCTTCCTCCCTCTCCCTTCCCAGCTCAACCAGACAGAAACTTGGCTCTGGACTGGTACAGCCAAGAACTCAGGCTCTCTCCCCACACTGGCAGCTGCGGGGCATTCATCCCAGAGGGCTAAGACACCGGTATTTTTCATCCTGCCACCGGCTACCTGTCACATGAAATCTTGCTTGAAATCATTAGTCACCATGGACATGTACATCAAAACCACAATGAAATATTATTTCCTGCCTGGCTGGTGTGGCTCAGTGGTTGAGTGTTGACCTAGGAACCAGGAGGTCATGGTTCGATTCCCGGCCAGGGCACACGCCCGGGTTGCAGGCTCCATCCCCAGTGTGGGGCCTGCAAGAGGTAGCCGATTAATGATTCTCTCTCACCATTAATGTTTTTATCTCTCCCTCTCTGAAATCAATAAAAGTATATTTTTAAAAAGAAGTAAATATTATTTCTCACAAACAAGGGTGACTATGGTTTAAAAAAAAAAAGGAAAGAACATAACAACTATTAGCAAGAATGTAAATGAATCAGAACCTTCACACATTTCTGGTGTGAATGGACAATGGTACAACGACTTCGGAAAAAAATCTGGCCACTCCTAAAATGGTTAAACATAGAGTTGCTATATGATCCAACAGTTTCACTCCTAAGTACATACCCAATAAAAATATATGTCCACGTAAAAACTGTTACATGAATATTTATAGCAATAATAATAGTCAAAAGGTAAAAACAGTCTAAATGTCCATTAACTGACGAATGGATAAGCAATCTGTAACGTATGCCTACAATGGAATATTATGCAAGCATAAAAGGAATAAATACTGATGTATGCTATAATGTTAATGAAACTTTAAAATAAATTATGCTAAGTAAAATAAGCCAGTTATGGAAAAGCACATATTATATGGTTACATTTATATGAAATGTCCAGAAAAGGCAATTCTATTGAGACAGAAAGTAGACTCATGGCTGCTTAGGGCTGGGAGGGATGGGAGTTAGGTAGGTAATCCCTACAGGCTGCAGGGTTTCTTTCTGGGATGATGAAGATGTTCTAAAATTGACCATGATGATGCTTGCACATATCTGTGAATATATGAAAAACCATGAAATAGTACATTTAGCGGAAACTGTATGTGAATTATATCTCCATAAAGCAGTTTTCTTTTTAAAAAAGAAGCTTGGAGTGATTTTGACCATTAAGTGGACTGAGATAAGAACCCTCGCTCCACCCTCTGGTCCCTGGAGTCTCTCCAGATTCTCTCTGGATAGCATTTCTGGTTCCTGCACCTTATGATGCCGGCTGGGGACGAGTCAGTGCTGGGTTTGTGAATGGCTGTGCTCAGGCCAAACACACTGACAAGTGAGCTGTGTGAAGGCCCTGCCTCCGCTGCTTCTAGGACCAAACCCTGAGGCCAGTGCTCTGGCTTCTGGGCCCAGACGCCAACCTCTCAGCTCTCGGGATGAAGAGGTGCCTCTGACGAACAGTCACCTCTTCTCGGGAGCCTCGCATGGCCCATGTGAGAGAAGCTGGGGACTGCACGGAGGCCCGTGTGAACCATCAGCTGCTGCCCGGGTACTGAACTTCAGCCCTCCCGGACATGTATGCGGAGGGTGAGTGAACCATCGGGAATTTTACCTGTTACTTTTAGGAAACCAGCCTCCTCACAAGTTGCCATTTCAATGTCCACAGTATGGCATCCCCCCTCCTAGACTTTTCATTTTTAACGCAGACACAGGGAACCATAGCAGATGTGCTCACACTCCTCACTTCTCTTCTTGAATGGCAATACCCTGGCCCCAGGTGTGCTCCCACCACCGCCCGAGGCTGGACACCTCCCAGAGGCCTTGCCTGAAGCCACTCAGTGCCAGCAGATGGTTGTACTTCTCACCAACCAAGTCAGCGCTCACTCCCCGTTTAAACTCAGATCTTGGCATGTTTGACTTAGATTTCTGTCAGTTGAGCTAATGTGAACCACATCCCTCCAGAGACGCCATTCTCTGCAGCAGTTTCTCCGTACTTGGCCGTCCTTTGGACAGAAATGCAGGCCACGGGCCTGCGAATGAAGGATAAAGCCCTTCTGGCACAACCTGAAAGTGCGTTACGTGTCTCCCATGACTACGCTATTGATTGAGAAGAGGGGCTGCTCACAATGGGAAGAACAGACAAACTTTGCTGTCATACAGTCTGAAAAGGGGGGGAGCTCAGAGCAGACTCTCCACTGGACTGTTCAAATGTCTGACTTCACTGTGAATTCACCCTGGTGTGGGTCTGCTCATCTCTAGATTCTGATTCTCTGAAGAGGGCCACCCATGCCTTCCAAAGGCTGGGAAGCATGAGGGAAAGCAGGGTGAGATCCTAAGGATGGAGGGGAGTGCCCAGGGGATGGCATCTGGGCAGAAGGCTGGCTCCTTCCTTGGCAAAGTTACTATCAACAGCAGGAGGCGGACCTCTACCTCACAAAGGGTCCCTGAGGAGCACTTTAGGGTAAACCCTGAGTGTGGAAGAGATGACCTTCATACAGATGAGCTGCAGAGGTGCCCGCATTCCATCTTCCATCACCTGTCAGCTTGCTGGCCCCCACACCCAGGAAGGCTCCTTAGTTCTCTAGCCTTATCCCCTGAGTCTATTTTCAGCTCCAGGTGACAGTGTATTTGTTAAGGCCTCGCATTAGCTGGTAAATGTCAATTTCAAATATTTTATGTGACTCTGAATCTGAAGGATGAAGACGGCTTTTCCTATATAAGTAGAAGAGTAACCATCAACCCTGCCTCCTTTTTATCAAGTCCAGTGAGACTTCGGAGGGAAAACCAGGTGAAAGAGTGACAAAGGGATTTCATATCTCGACAGTTGAAACAACTTCTAGTCATATTTTCTTCCGCGGACTCCTTAGATTGAGCTACAGGGGGAAAGAAATCTGAAATTCTAGAGTGAAATGTGTCAGGATAAGAAGAGAGCATTTCTGCTGTCAGATTATCAAAAATACCAGCCACAGAAATAACCCACCAGGTGACGGAGGCTGAGGGAGCCTGGCCCATACTATCTCCCACCCCTCCCCCTTTTCTCTACCCTTTCCCTCTCCCCTTTTCCCTCTTTCCTTTCCTCTTCTCACTCCACTCGCCCC
>NW_006284347.1:1427420-1431994 GCF_000327345.1 Myotis davidii | reverse complement strand
CTCCCAGATGCTTTCTGACCTCCACACCATGGGGATGAAGGCCTTGTAGAAGAGGACTGACTGGCAGAGGCTCAGGAACTCATGAGGTTGACATCCAGCACGTGGAGGAGCAGGACTGGGCCCCAGGTCCACGCTCAGAACCAACCGATACACAGCAGCCCCGCGCTGGCTCTGCACTCGCCTGGCAAGAGAGTCCCCGCCCCGCCCACCCAGTTTCTAATAAAGAAGTCCCTGAGACCAGGCCACTCCCTGAGGAGGATCCATCCAGCACAGCTCAGGGAGCCCACTGCCCTTCATTAGAAGGACCCCAGAAGATCCACCCCCACAATGAGGTCTCCAGGGATACAGAGCACTTCTAACCTGGGGTGCAGGTGCCTGTCCTGGTCCTCTATGCTAAGATTCCCCGGGCCACCCTATGCTCCGCCCTCAACTGAGTGGGGTCCTGGCCCAGTGGTTCTGGGAGAGCCCAGAAGCTCCTGAGATCTTGCCCCAGGAGTCTGGATGGAGCAGGGGGTCAAGGCAGCAGGAACACTGGGCCAACACCAGGCAGCCACAGGGAGCATTCGGAGAGACAAGCCGGAGGGCTTGGCCCCACTGCGAGGCTCTCAGGATGCCCCTAAGAGAAGAGTTAGAGACCTTGGGGGCGCAGAGAGATGCACATTTACCCGTTGGGGAGGTCGCTGCCAATGAGTCAGACTGGCGCCAAGGGAGTACAGTGCCTTTACACCTGGCAAGCAACACTCAGGGTCTGCAAGCCATATGGCAGGTGCCAACCTAGCACAATGGACAGAAACAGCAGCCCTGCAGCAGGCTCCCCTGGGACGCCAGCCCTTCGGCTGCAGGGAGAGACTGGGTGGACAAGGGGCACCGGGAGGGGCCTGGGAGCAGCAGCTAGTCACCAACCACCAACCGCACACATTGCTCCAATAATAAGCCACACCCAGCTACACCGAGGCTTCCTGGCTGGAGGCCAGCCCGGCTGCGGGATGGCGGTAAGAACTAGCCATGCTGACACCGGTAGGGCTGTGAGCAGGCTGACCATGAAGTCCTTCCCTCAGTGTCAGTGAGGAGCAGTGGGCGCTTCTCCCAGGCCGCTCTGGGGAGGCTCGCCTTGCAGGGCAGGTAAGACAGCTGGCTTTTCAGAGGGCTGGACCGGGATTCACACTTGGACGGGTAACTTAACCTCCCTGAGACTCAGTCTTCCCATCTGCGAGTGGGTGAGCACAGCAATAGCAGTGCCTGATGCTTTCTTTCTGGGTCTACTAATGTGTCAGTCTGTCTGTGTGTCTCTCTGTGTGTCTGTTTTTCTCTCTGTATCTCCCTCTGTCTCTCTCTTTGTCTCTCTCCTCTCTCTCTTTCATCCAGTCTTTAAAAAATGCCCTGCGCTGAGGTGGGTAGAGTTATTCTCCTTGAGGCAGAGGGGTTCTGGATCTTGTTTGAAATCACACCACAGCTGAATAGTGGAGCCTGGATGCTAACCCAGGCCGTTTGGCTTGGGATCCCATCCACCGCTCCACTGACCAGCAGGTGGCCAGGGAGGCCGTGGAGCTGGGGCACCTGGCGGCACCTGCCTGTCGGGCACAGCATGGCGACGTCCCAGGGGCCCTCTGTTATCCTGGGAAGACAGGCATGTCTTAGCAGCCCGTATGCTGATACCTGCTGGGGTTGTCCCAGAAAAGAACAAACAGAAGGAAGCTTCTATGTGAGCTAAAAAGTGTTTCTTACACATAAAACTGAGAGCTCTAGTCTTTAGTGCTCCACCTTTCATTCAACGCAGTAGCCCCAAACTGTACTTAGAAAGCCAGTGCCTTTGGGCACATAGGAATGGTCACTCAGTCATTGGCTAGACTCCGCTCACAAAACGGAGGGAGGAGCAAGAAGGACAAAAGAAGAAAAGACCTTTTGGCCCTTCAATGCACCTGCCTCAGATCCTCTTTGAAAGAAGGGAGTAAAGTGGCAAATAAGAAAAGAATAAATTGATCCTTTTGAGACAGCAGATATTCTGTGGCAGGAGAAAATGGGAGAAGAGATAGGAAGGAGCGTAGGCCCATGCTGCCAATCGACTGGAGAAAACCAAGGAGATCAGAACAGACAGTATGAGAACCTGTTGAAATCTAAGAGGACCTTCCGGAAAGGCTGTAAAAGCTGACAGGGCACTGAGCCCCAGTCTTTAAAGTCTGCTTTGTGCAGAACAAACCAGCCCCACCTGCTTCTGGGCACATGTCAGAAGGCCTTGACCTGGTCTACTCTTTTCTTGGGGCTCCTCTGCTGCCTGGGAAACCTCCCTACGGTCTCCCTAATGCTAGCCCATCGCCAACACTCCAACTGGTCCTGAGTCTGCACCCCAATAGAGAGCCCCTCACACCAATTCATCTGGGTTCCCGAAAGACTTGGTCCTGCAACTTCACTCCTTCACTCTGCCTTTAACAGCAGGGAAACCCCACAGGCAAACCCAGAAAGTCTGTGAAGGACAAGGGTGGTCCGCCTCCCTGCACCCAGCACTGAGCCCTGAGTCAAGCAGACCCCGGTGAGGACGCGCCCTCGCGGACTCCACTGCGAGGCTCTGCTTCTAATCTCCATGGAGAAACCACAGATTTGGAGCTGGAAGACTTTCCCTCTGAGTCCCTCCATGTAGACTTCGATGCCTTCAGTTTCTCTGAGATGTGGGTTAATCCACCTGCCAGAAGATGAAGTCACGGTGAGTTGCCTCTATCTGCCTGGAGGTATGACCCACACGTGACCCGGCAGCGGTTGCTGAGGTAGAGACCACTCAAGAATTGTTCTACCCTCTGAAATGAGAGGGGAAAAGGAATCCAATCAGAAATGTAGAAAATCACTTTCCCACTTCCGAATGGTGGAGGAATGCCAGACAGTGTCCCTGGGAGATTATAACATGGAGCGGCCATGCTGCTCAGAGAAGGATGTCTCAAAAGATAAATAAGGAAACCACAGTCATTTTTACTAGAAACCCTCAGAAGTAAGGGAGGCATGGGCTTTAGGCATTTGAGGGGGCACTGAGCAGAGAATACAGCTGAGAGTGGGTGTCCTGTCCCCAAGGTCTACCTGTGCATCCTTCAGGTGGGGAAGATGCGACCTCTGGCCCCAACCCCTGTGACTCATCACCAATGCAGGCCAGGCTTGAAGAGGGGCCTGCGACAGGCAGTCAAGCCACAGGGACTGACTGGGGCACATCCTCGTCGCTCAGCCCTGGGCCTCTGTCAGGCACCTCCCTCACCTCCAGAGGGTTCCTGAGGCCCAGGAACAGCTGCTTCAAAAAGCCATCATGCACGGAACCTGAGGCAATGCCAATGAGAACACAAGCAAGACGCACAGCCACCTGCCTTTGGCCTGAGAGCAGCAAACCTCACTTCTAATCCCATTTCCAGTCTGACCCCTGGAAGCACTGATCTATGTGACCCCAAGTGTAGAACATTGCTCATATTGAGGAAGAGCATCCCCATGTCTGTGACACCTGCCCACAAATGACTGGAGTATTATGGAATCGTTTTAGAGGAAACCATTTCTCCTTCCCCAGGGCCACATCACTTGGATGAAAATAACAACTGCCACCCAAGGGCACAGTATGACACTAAATGCAATCTTCAGCAGAGTCAGTGTGGGCACATAAACAGCTTACTCCATGGTCCTCTGCCTCAAACAAGAGTGTGTCAGCCATGCCCACCACAAGCTGAGAGGACCGTCAACTGGAAAGCCATTAGCAACCGACACACAGCTGTGTTGCCTTTTACCAGCTAGCTGTGTACCTGAAACATACTTGTAGATGAGCAGCTTTTGTAAATCAAGTGCTTTGTTCTTTGGTTTTTAACTCCTAAAAAGGCATAATTTGTCCATTGGAAAACACTTAAACTGAACTGAGGGTGGAATGTAAAAAGTCCTTCAATTTCCTGTATATTCCTAGAGAAATGTTCTGCATATACACCACTTACGAATACCCTTCAAACACGTGCAATGTCCTATGTCTTTTCCTCGGCATCTCGGCCCCTTACTGGTGAGCATCTGAACCTCTCCACCTGAGCACACGGGGCTCCATCTCACGCAGGTCTCCCAGGAAATGCCTGTGCCCCCTGAGATGCTCATGCTGCTCCTTGATAGAGCGCGCCATAATCAGGCAGGTTTGGGCAAGCTGACTCATACACTGCGATGGCTTTCTCTGGGGTACAGACGTGTATTCCCTGAATATCCTGTGTACACAGTGGATCAAGAGTGGCCGATTTTACATAGCATCTCCCTCCCTTATTTCACCCCAAAAAAGTCTTTCAAGGATGCTTAGCAACATCCGTGCACTGTGATCTCTCTGCAATAGCCCCCCCTCCCACCCTGCCCCAGTCCTTGGCTATTATTTCCCACTCACCCTTCAGACGGCAACCAAGCTCATCTTCCTCAAGAACGTGTTCATGGATTGGTAGAATCAACATCATTAAAATGTCCATACTACCCAAAGCAATCTATAAATTCAACGCACTTCCCATTAAAATACGAACGGCATACTTCATAGATCTAGAACGAACTCTCCAAAAATTCATCTGGAATAAAAAAAGACCCCGAATAGCTGC
>NW_006284347.1:1413910-1426230 GCF_000327345.1 Myotis davidii | reverse complement strand
GGTAAGAGATCAACCAAAGGACTTGTATGCATGCATATAAGCATAACCAATGGACACAAGACACTGGGGGATAGGAGAGGCTAGGGGACTGTCTAGGGCGGGGGGGAAAATGGACACATATGTAATACCCTTTGTAATACTTTAAGCAATAAAAAAAAAGAATGTGTCCTCTGGCCATGGCCACCCCCACCCCTAGTTTGCCCCTGGCCCGGCTGAGCTATTCTGGGACACAGCCTGGCAGAACCACAGCCCCCTTTCCTCTGGGTGCACCGAGAGCTCACTGTGTGTTCACTTCCCTTATCCTCCCCACTGGCCTGTGAGCTCCAGCAGCGCATGGCGGTGTCTTCCCATTCATCACACCTTCCTATGCTAGCATCTAATGTCGGGCACATGAGAGATGTTTTGTGAAAATCTATTAGGTCAATATATGATGGTGATGTCGAACCCAGCTCTGTGCCTGTCACCCCAGTCACTATGGTGGAGGAATTCACTTCTAAAGGCACCGAAGCCAGGGAGGCGGAGAGCCGTTTTGCACTGCAAATCATTATTCCCTTGCCTGGTACGCATTCCCGTCTGGCAGGTTTGTAGGATTAAATGTGGAGGCGTCTCACCTCCAACAGAAATATCCCCAATGTGTGAGCAGCTGGTACCCACTGATATTCTGAGGCAGTTTGCTTTACATTTTTAAAAAGATTTTCTGCTGCAACATTTCTTTTGCTCAGGGGAAGAGATTGGGAGTGTTTATTTTTTTAAAAAAAGACTACTTTTCATTTATGATGGATTTTTACATGCTGAGAAGAAAATAGCACAATTTGACAAAAACAGGGCCTTCCATTTGCCACACGAGCAAAGTGTGTGTTAATAGGCATGACACAGCTACGTGAACACAGGCACAGCCACAGGGTGGTGGATATGGGGGCACGTAGGACACGGTACATAGAGGCAGTATGTCCCGCTGATTCTGAAATCAAAGTGTTGGGGGTCATATGCTGACTCTTCCATTTCACTGGCTGAGTCATCCTGAGTAAGTCTCTAAGCCTCGGTCTCCTCATCTGTAAAATGGGAATAACAATGGCTCCTACTTCACTGACTTGTGGAGGATTATACTGTCTGAGATCATGCTTGTGCCTGCCCCTAATAAACAGCGCATCAATGTTATCCAAAGGAAGAACACTGATGAGGAAGACATCCGTGGGCTCATGCCCAGGGGAGTGCTTCCAAGGAAGAGGGCTGTGTGTTCTAGGTAGAAGATTCCGTTAGCTTAGAGCAGGGGAGAGAAGAAAGAGAAGTGGCAAGAAAGACTCCCTTCATGCCCCTGCCATGACTAGTACCAGTGAACTGCTGAGGCCCCAGGACCCCCGAGAGCCCTGAGTCCCTGAAAGAAGGAAAGCTAAGAGCGTCACTTGGAAGCCCCACAGCAATTAACTGACGACACCACGGTTCTCAGCAGGCGTGTGGCCCAGCAGTAGGACCCGAACACATGGAGGCTCCCAGGTCTGAGCATGAGGAGCAAAGGGAAGGCGGGTGAGCATCAGCGTGCAGCTGCTGCCAAAGGCGCCCACGGCTTCTGACACCCGCAAGCAACTCTGGCTCCACACTGTTTTCTGTGCGTTGCCTGTCCAGTGGTAAACGCATTTCCAACATACAGGAGGGAAAATAATGTCACCTGGTTCAGGGTCACACACACGCCCAGGCATAGGTCAGCCACTGTGGGGTAGTCACCATCATCACTAACAAAAGTGACGCTTAGTAGGCATTTACCACATACAAGCCACGGTGCTAAAGGCTGAGCGTAGTGTGCCGTTTCATTTACTCCTCACAAACTTCCATGAGGTAGGTGCTATCATAATGTCTGCTTTACAGAGGAGCAGGCAGCATAACTTTTGTGGCGGCAAGAGTCAGCACTGAGGCAACGCATATGTCCACTGGACCACACACCCTTGGACGAGCCCCATGGCTGACCTGGTACAGCCCAGGGAGGGGGCAGAGGAGGCCTGGGGCCACCTGCAGGATCATCTGCTCACCTCCCTGGAGGCCCAGCCCCCATATCCTCAGCAAAGCTGCCCCTTTCTCATTCTTGGCTCCCGGTGGCATCTCGTGGCTGGCTGAGTCAGCCCGGGCACAGAGGTTCTAGTCCTATTGTCCCCACTGCCCGCCCAGGCTGCACCACACACTGCTGTGATTTCCAGGTGCTGAAGATGGCCCCATCCTTCCCCTCCCATCACAGCACAGATCCAAAGCAAGTGTTAAGTAGACTGCTATCTAAGTCATTAAGTACATACTGTAAATCACCTACAAATTCCGGTTCTCTACTATTAATGCGACATTTCACAAATGTAGACACACCAGGAAAACCAACAACAAACGAAAACCCGTTAGCAATGGTTCCAGCTCTTACATTGCCCCTCACTGTCCCGGCCCCTCCTTGTAAAATGTCCTGGCCTACATTCAGCTCCAATTTCAAGCCTCCATAATGATTTCTATTATTCTGGAAAAATAGGAAGATATTAAAAATACAAACAAATTAAGAGAACTTGAAGGCAGTATAACTTCATTAAGAATACATCTAAAACGATTGTCTTCAATAGCAAGCACACTCACACAAAATCAAATTCAAATAGAAGTAGAACTGACAAACCAACAAGCAGAAATAATGATCTATTTGTGATGACCTATAGCAATATGGGAATCAGATAGTAATGTAACAATGTAAGATTCCTGTACTGATGTAGGATTCAGGTGGTGATGCAGTGATGTAGGATTAAGGTGGTAATGCAGTGATGTAGGATTGAGGTGGTGACGCAGTGATGTAGGATTCAGGTGGTGATGCAGTGATGTAGGATTCAGGTGGTGGTGCAGTGATGTAGGATTCAGGTGGTGATGCAGTGATGTAGGATTCAGGTGGTGATGCAGTGATGTAGGATTGAGGTGCTGATGCAGTGATGTAGGATTCAGGTGGTGATGGAGTAATGTAGGATCCAAGTGGTATTATAGTAGTGCAGGTCCAAGGTAGAAATGTAGTAATATGAAATTCAGCTCAACAAACATCGGTGGAAACACTTCTATTCCAGCCATTCTGCTAGGTTCCCAAGGGGATGAGAAAAGCACAGCCTCTGTCTCCAAGGAAAATGATCCCCCTGCTTTCCAGGGAAAGTGAAGCCACTGCTCTGTGGGGACGCCCATGAGGGGGCAGGTGGCTGTTCTGGAGAGGAGGGCTGAGACCACAGGGAGGGACAAGGTCTCTGTGGAGGAGCTGGGCTCTCAAGACAGGGGGAGTCTGGTCAGGGGAGCAGGGAGAGCAGGCTGGGGTGGAGGGAGGAGCACAAGGGAAGGCCATCGAGAGTTGGAGTCCCGGGATCTGGTACGAAGCAGGAGGAGATGGCTGGCCAGTGAAAGAGGGCGGTGAACTGGCATCATTGTGAGAGTGTTTATACCTCACCCTGCAAAACGCTGACGGGAGGCTGAGTCTTGGGCAGGGCCAGGTCAGGAACCCACCTAGAGAGTCGAGAGATGGAAACTGGTTTGGCTTGAGGAGATGATGTGTGTCAATCAAGCACCTCCTCATGCCAGGCTCTGTGCTGGGTGCTCAAAATAACACTTCACACCTTGCAGAGTGGGAAACTGAGGCTCAGAGAGTGGAACGTTTTTCTCTGGTCTACCAGGCTGGTACTCAGAGAATTGTGATCCATGTCCAGGCCGGCTACACTCCAAAGACTCGTTGATGCTTCTGGAAAACCGGGAAACAGACCTGATGGAGACGATGGGCACTGCAGGGGTCAGGCCTGAGTGAATGGGCAAGAGCAACACCGAAGTGCTTCCCAGAGGCTCAGGGGGAGGTGCAACTCTTCCCACTCGATTGTTAGGGAGCCATTCACTGAAGTCATGCATTTGAGGTTTATCCCATTTTATGTCTGGACCCCACTCTAGACCACTCAGCTGCTCAAACTGTGACTTTTTAAGCAGATATAGTTATTCTGTGACACAAAAATATAATTTTCAAACTGTAAGAGAGAAATGATGACTACTTTGGGATGACAACTGTGGAGTCCCTTCAGTGGCATTACCGTGTGTGTTGTCTCACCTGTCCTGCTGTCCTCACACTGGTGGACCGGGGCTGGGAAAGTTCCCCTGGCCCAGATGAGGCCTGCAGGTGCCGGAGGGCCCTGTGCTGGGAGGGTCCTAGCATCTTCCTCTAGGGCCAGAGCAGGGTGTCAGGCCTGATCCCCATTTATGGCCACAGCACCATCACGTCCAGTGAGTGAAGGGAAACCGACATGAAAGCATGATTCAAGCCACCTCCAAATGGTCCAGTTCAGCATTCCAGGAGAAAACAAACCATTCAGAGCCTGAATCAATCTCTCTCTCCCTCTCTCTCTCTCTCTCTCTAAACCATTCAGAGCCTGAATCAATCTCTCTCTCTCTCTCTCTCTCTCTCTCTCTCTCTCTCTCTCTCTCTCTCCACACACACACACACACACAGGCAAGGGGAAGAAAAAGAAACTTAAACACAGCATTTTTAAAGGTCCATGAGCCTTCTTACACGTCAAACAACTCTTAGAAAACATTTTAATGATTTCCGTGTAAACGAATCAGAAACATATGGATTAAATTCCCCTTAAAATATACACATGTAATTAAGGGGAAAAGTGCTTGGCAAAATGCACTTTGCATTTTATCAAACCTAACATTTGAAAAATAGGTTGAGACATCTGACAAATCCACACATACCGATCCTGCCCATCCTGATGGCAGCGCACTCTGCTCCCACAGGGCCCAAGTCCACCTCCCAGCAGCTAGCTCTGTGCCCACAGGGCCCAGGTCCACCTCCCAGCAGCTAGCTCTGAGCCCACAGGGCCCAAGTCCACCTCATAGACCACTGCCCTTGACTGGGCTTTTAGAAGAACCTATTGGACTGTAACAGAACGATTCCTCTGTGATGGTGGTGATGAGTGTCCCTTCCCTGAACCTGTTTTCATTTTCAGGGCCTGGGCCTCCACACACGGCCCAGTCTTGTCTGACTAGGTTCCCTGACAAGAAGGTAAAGGGATGGCCTAGGCCAGTAGTTGGCAAACTCATTAGTCAACAAGGCCAAATGTTAAAAGTACTTCTTCAAAATAGACTCACCGAGGCCAAAACTGGCATATGGCTCGTGAGCTGCAGTTTGCCGACCAGAGGCTTAGGCTGTATCCCACAATTCATACCTCCCCTATGCCTGCCGGGCAGGCCACCTGTCCCCCTGCCTTCCTTTACTGCTGGAGGAGGGGGAATCAAGATGTAGAGTCGCCAAAACCGGTTTGGCTCAGTGGATAGAGCGTCGGCTTGCGGATTGGAGGGTCCCAGGTTAGATTCCAATCAAGGGCATATACCTGGGTTGCGGGCACATCCCCAGTGCAGGAGGCCGCTGATTGATGTTTCTCTCTCATTGATGTTTCTAACTCTCTATCTCTCTCCTTGCCTCTCTGTCACAAATCAATAAAATATATTTAAAAAAAGATATAGAGTTATTTCAGGCGCCTTTTCTTCATACATATCAAAACGAAGTGTTTTAAGTTGCACTCTTCTTTCCTTCACTCACCTTGCAATAAATATTTATTGAGCCCCTACTATGTGCTAAGTACCAGGCTGGGACTGAGAAATCATCATAAAACAAAACAGATAAGGTCCCTGCCCTCAGGGAGCTAATATTCTCGATGGAGGTTGCTCTCTGGGGCCCAGGCCCGAGAGCCCTCACCTTAGTCATCCAACAGGCCAGGCACCATTCCTCTCCCCTGGATTTTCTCATTCTGTGTCCTGGATTCCTTCCCTCCCTCTGTCCTCTCCTCAGTGCAGATGGGACCAGCGCACACCTGTTCCAGCACACACCTGTTCTCAGGAAAGCTGCCAATCAGATGGGACCAGGCCCCAACGCTTCCATGATCTTCTGATGCCTCTCACAGCCTGTCACCACCTGGCCAGCCCTCCCGGGCCCCATAGTTACCTTTCTGACTCCCATAGAGGGGCGGCCGCTCCTGCTGCAGCCGCTGGGGGCCAGCCCATCCTTACTCCCTCCGCAGCCTCCCCTATACCCCACTTCCTTACTCTCAGAGTCCCTGCCCCACACTCGCTCACCATAGTTTAGTCTTTCTGTGGGACACACTTCACTACCAATGACTCCCTTCCTGCCTGTCTCCTCCTCTCTTCATCTCAGGAAGGCCAAGACCAGGTCAGCGCCGCACTCTGCTGTTACAACTCCTGTCACACTGGTCATACCTTGCTCAGTGCTGTCTTCCCCCACTGCTCAGGGCAGGGCCCATGTCTGTCCTAGTCATGGATGGATCTCTAAAGCTTGGCACAGACAATGTCTGATGAATGAATGAAGGATGGAAAGCACAAACGAAGGAACAGATGACATATTGCACTGAGACAACATTTAGTTTGTTCTCTCTGCTCTCTCCCCGTTTCTCTCCCAGGCCAGTAGTCAGAGCCTCTGTAGTTCTTGCTCCCAGGATGTTTGCAGGGTTGACATGTGCGAGCTACATAAGTCAGAAGCTCTCCCCAGCGAGTGTGGGCATCTCAACTTAGTGCAGTTATTGGGCGGGGAGCCGTGGTGTGCAAAGGAGAGGAGGCAGAGGGCAGCCAGAGAGATATGACACTGGAGATGGACCTGGGGCCTCACTAGAGCGGAGCCTGTCCCCACCTCCTAACAGTGCCAGGAACGTTTACGCTTCAGAAGGAAGGCGGGCGATGGACCTGCAAGGGTGAAACCTAAGGCCTGGGGTCTCAGGGGTCTCAGCCTGTGCACTTCCCAGTCCCCAAGGTGACCTGAGAGTAGCCGAGGGGATTCTGAGGGACCAGGTGCCTATTCTCTCAGACCTCACGCCCAGAGAGGCAGCCGAGTAAGTGGGACTTGTCACCCCCAGCTTAGCACAGCGCTTCCCACACACAGCAGCTCCCAAGCAAGTCTCAAACCACATGCACCCCCGGGGTCCAAGCTGCCCCATGGGAGAGCGTGACCCGGCATTGGTTCCTTTGTGGGGAGTAAGATTCCTAACCCAGGAGCATCACAGCCAGGGACCAAGCTCTGAGCATGTGTGTTGAGTACATGTCATCAAAAACTGGATCGGAGCTGGAGGGTCCTCTAAACATAAAATACATCTCTGCAGCTCGAAAAGAAAAAAGACAGTTTGGGGCTGGTTTGAATTAGGTAGAATGGAGACAGGAATTTTCCTGAAGCCCCTCCCCTGGGCAGCTCCGCGCTGCCTAGCAGACTAGACAAGGGGTAGAGCCTAACTGACCCTACCGCCCGGGACCAGTGAGTCTGGGTGGGGGCGATAGGCAGACCCCACAGCGCTGCTGAGAATGACTTTAAACATCATCACCTACCTCCACAGCTCAAGCAAAGCTCCCACAGGGCCCACGTCCGCCTCATAGACCGCTGCCCTTGCCTGGGCTTTTAGAATTCGCCTGGCGAGACTCAGAGCCACCACCACAGCCTGTGTGATCAGTGGCAGTGCTGGTCCCTCATGTGCTGTTGCCCCCGAAAGGTGCAATTATGCCTTTAAAGCTTACGGTGCAATTAAATCTCTCTCCATAATGGTGCTAATGGCTCCAGCAACCTTGAAGCAGCTGTCATACTTTAAAAGATCGTTCTGAATTGTTTTATATCTGAAATTGCTCTGTAAAACCTTGTTAATTTTTCATCTTCAGTTGAGTGTATATTTAATGCTGAGAGGATGGCTTTCTTCCAGGCACGATGCACAAAGGGCCCTTCCTTCCTCACTGACAAGACCATCCTAGAGGACTCAACCCTACCAGAGACGTGAGTGAGCTCAGCCCCTCAGGCTCAGGTGCTCAGGAATCTCCCTCTAAGGAAGAGTCCAAACTGAAGATTAGGTCACGTGGCCCAGTCCAGAGCCCAGCAGAGGTGGTTCAGACTGACATCACTTTTTCCAGGAGGAAGAGAGAAAATGGCAAATGTGTGGCTGCCACATGAGCGAGTGGCAGGGCCCCTCCTTGGCACTGCCACTGCCCCTGGCTTTCCATAAAGGTGACCGCTAACTAATGATCTCATTACCTATTTGTTCCCCAAGTAAAGTGTGAACCCCTCAGGAGAGGGGCTGTGTCTGCTTCACCATGTGGTGCCCCAAAACCATGAGAATAATTCACGAATGGAGTCCTGCCCCCACTGAGGATTAAGGATGGGTAACAGGTTAACAAGGAAAGGAAGACATCAGGTATCCAGCCACAAAGCACAGCCGCGAGAGGCATGCTTCAGAGACAGTGAGGAGGAGGTTCTTTAATCACTGACCAGCCTTTGTAAACAGGGACCTAGAACAATTTAGAAATGCAACTCATGGTCATGTTGTTTCCCAATAATAGCGATGGTACTATGACTGAGCACTTTCATGAGTCGCTGTTGTGCGAAGGCTGCACCCACATCGTTTTACAGCCTCACAATGGCCCTCTGAGGGAGCTGGCATCCTCATCCCGGAGGGAAACTGAGGCTCAGGATCCAGCGAGGGGAGGAGCAGGAATCAAACCCACAGCCTTCACTGGATGCTGAGCAATTGTAGGTGAATCGGAGCTGGGTGGGTGATGGACACTGGCCCCTGATATTTTTGAAACCACAATGGTAGGCAGCAGGGCAGAATTTTACTTTGAAGATGCCATCATTTTCTGAAGTATTTTTCTGAGGGAATGGCTCTTTTTTAGGAGCCTCCCAGGTGTGACAAAGCAGAGCAAAATCCAACTCAGTGATGGTGATGATGACAAGGGCAACATCATTAACGTAAGCTTTTATTCACACCCTCTGTTGAGTCCTCACAGCTACCCATGAGGTAGACACAGTTATTATCCACATTCTACGAAAGAGGAAACTAAGGTCTCAGGAGAGAAGGTAGTGCACTCAAGGTCACAGCCATTCAGAGGTGAAACCCAGGGTCTAACCAGAGTCCATCTGCTGCCAGAGCCCAGTCCTTGGCCAAGATAATCCCAACCCCAATGGGCATATGGGGGCTTGGGGACAATATCCCTAGACCCTTATGTGAAGGCTGTATTTGAGGGCCACAAGCCTGAAAACAGGGAGCCCCTTGAGTTCCCTGCTGCTTTGTACTCTAAGAAAGACCACAACTGATTCTGTTGCAACCCCAGGCGTTCCTGAACACTTAACTACCATTGCGAGGAATAGAGGAAGGGGAGAGAGAGGCTCCACCACAGGTCAGGGAGTGACCTCCTACAGGTCCAATCCGGACATTGTTTCTTGTAGGTGAATGTTTTACTGAAACACAGCCACATCCACTGACTTACCTGTCGCCAAGGCTGCGTTTGTGCCAGCACAGCAGAGTTGAGTAGCTGTGAGCAGGCTAGATGTCCCTCAAGGCTAGAGATATTTACTATCGGGCCCTTTACAGAAGCAAGTTTGCCAGCCCTGGACTGGCTGTCAGAGAGCTCCTGCAAACAGCATGGGGAAGTAGCAAGCCAGAGTCTCCAGGCAGATCAAGCACACACTGCACCTATCCACGCTGACGTACCCAGAGTATAACTGTGGTTTTCAAAATAACATAATGTCCCAAACCGGCCAGCCCCGCACCTCACCACCTCCTCTCCGCCCCTGAAAGGAGTGCCCTGAGGCTTACCTTTGTTGTACATGTTCGTTGGCACCTGGACGTCACTGAGACTGATGTTCACAGGCAGATTATTGAAATGGTCATTTGGGGCCAAGATGAATTCCTTCCCCAGCTCCAAAAAGTTCCCGTCTTTGTCCCGTTCATTGATCAGCACAGCATTGAAGTATTCATACTGAAAGAGAAGGTCAGGAAACGTTACATGTGGCTCCGGCAGGGGGCTGTGGTCTCAGGCAGACCTGGGCTTAAGCCACGGGCCATCCTCACACTGTGGATACTGCCCTGGTCACGTGGTCCCTTTTACTCTTCCGTGTCCTCCATGGCAGCTCTCACAGGGTCTGATTGTGGTATGTAAATGTTTCTCAATGTCAGACAATATTCTTGGGGAAAAATGGAAAGAGCTGCACAGTACTTCCTTTTGCATATATACTATAGAGAAAACTGCCCTAAAACCAATTTAATTTTTGAAAATTTTAAGACAGACCCTTTCCTTATACAGCCAACGTTTCAGTTGAAGGAGACTGGAAAGAATAAAAAATAACAAGTAAACAGGTAATATGTCAGATAGTCATACTTGCTCAAGAAAAATAATAAAGCAGGGCCAGGGGAAAGCAGCAGGGAAGGGCTGTGCTTTTATATACAAGGCTCAGAGGAGGTCTCACCGCTCCAGCAACTCACACACATGCTGAAAGAAGGGAGGAAGGGAGCTGTGTGGGCAACAGCACAGACCGAGGGGACAGCAGGGCAAAGGCCCTCAAGATGTGAGTGTGCAGACACATTTTAAAAATGTCTGTATAATCATATCATCATGGTCATCATCATCATCATCATGGGCTCTATGTATATAAAAGGTTAATATGCAAAGTGTCCCCTCAGAAGTTCAACCACAAGACCAGGAGTTCTATTGCTCGCTATGGTGTGTACTGACCACCAGGGGGCAGTGCGGAATGAAGGAAGGCGCTGGCTGGCAGCTGGCAGCCAGGGAAGGGAGGCCCCGGCCAGTAGCTGGAAGGAAAGCCCTGGCCGGCAGCCAGGGGCTCCGATTGGCCCTGATCGCTGGCCAGGCCTAGGGACCCTACCTGTGCATGAATTTTGTGCACTGGGCCTCTAAAACAGAAGAAATTTTTGACATAACAATGGCTGAAAAATTTTCCAAAATTATGACAAACACCAAACCACAGATCCAAGAAACTTATAGAGCACCAAGCATCTGACTTAGAAAAAATCTACACCTAGTCACATCATATTCAAACAGCAGAAAAGTCAAAGAAAATCTTAAAAGAAGACAGGAAGTGAGGTTTTAAATATGTTTTTATTGTTTTTAGAGAGGAAAGGAAGGGAGAGAGAGAGAAAAACATCCATGTCATCAACATCTATGGGCTGCCTCCTGCACGCCCACTGCTGGAGGTCAAGCCCACAACAGGGGCATGTGCCCTGACCAGGAATTGAACCAGTGACCCCTTGTTGCATGGGTCTACGCTCAACCACTGAGCCACACCAGCAGGGCACAATAAGTTTTAAATGACTGAAATCCACATAGTATTGTCCCTGAGAGCAATAGGCTAATTTAGAAATTAATATATGATAATGATATAAAACTATCAATGATATCTAAGAAAAGTTTATGCCTACAAAAACCCTAAAGATTGGAAATGAAACAGCACAGTACTTAAAAAACATATGTCAAGAAAGAAAATTACATGGAAAATATTTTTAAAATTAATGATAATGAAAAGTGTCAATATGTGTGAAGGGGGGAAAATCAGTAATATTAAAGTTGGTTCTTTAAAATAGTTAATAAAGTTATAAAACCCTGAGATTCATCAGTCTGTTCCATGGTTCCATGCCTGTGCATTGAGCACCTGCCCCCTGGTGGTCAGTGCACGTCATAGCTACTGGACAAATGGTTGAATGGTCAAATGGTTGAATGGTCAAACAGTCGCTTAGGCTTTTATATACATACTAGAGGCCCGTTGCACCAAAATTTGTGCCCTCGGGTTGTGGGGGGGAGTCCCTCAGCCCGGCCTGCACCCTTTCCAGTCCAGGACCCCTTGGGATATGTCCACCTGTCAACTTAGGCCCACTCCCAGGGGGATCAGGCCTAAGCTTGCCGTCAGACATCCTTCTGGTAGTCAGGGAGCCCTCGGGGGATGTCTGACTAAAGGCTTAGGCCCCCGAGGGACCAGGTCTAAACTGTTATTTGGACATTCTTAGTGCTGCCACGGAGGTGGGAGAGACTCCTGCCACCACCACTATGCTGGCCAGCCATGAGCCAGCTTCTGGCTGAGTGGCACTTCCCATATGGAAGTGCACTGACCACCAGGGGGAAGCTCCTGCATTGAGCGTCTGTCCCCTGGTGCACATTGCGCATCATAGCGACCGATCATTGTGACGTTCAGTCATTGTGGCTGGTCGTTCTGCTATTCAGTCAATTTGCATATTAGGTTTTTCTTATGTAGGATTATTATCATCTTGCCCATTTCTAGTTTCTCCTTAATCTTTTATTCACAACCAAATCCTTACACTGTGGCTTTTGGAACTGCTGCTCTGTATCCAGGAAATACGGTAATATTATATCGTAAGCTATTTGAACAGATGCTTTACTCTATTACCTTAACAGACACTTAGCTCTTTTCAAGGCAGTCCCTTTCTGTGAAACTCTCTTACTGCCTCTCTCACACACCTCAGGATTGTAGTGTGGGTTTGGTGTCCTACTTC